>NC_135857.1:1996190-2023690 GCF_031162955.1 Sander vitreus
AATAGTAAATATAGCCTATAAAAAGTAACGTTAGAAGAAAAAAAATCAATCAATAAATAGGCTTATATAAACCTGGACCGAAAGAAATATGTTAGCAACAGTAGTTTATTACAGTGATTTAATATCGTGCCTATCCACGTACACATCACTAGTCACATTTAATGAGCGCATTGTTTGGTTCAATACAGGTAGTAATAGTTAACCTAAGAACTTATTGTGTGTGCAGAGTTGTTACTGTACTGCACTATATATATATATATATATATATATATATATATATATATATATATATATATATATATATATAATTAAATTAATATTTAATGTGGTTTCCACCGTAATGGACCAAACTGTTCCTCCTTTCTACCAGCAGGTGGCAGTATTTAAATGACTGACTGTATTGTGTCTTTGGTAACTGTTTTAAATCAAGATTACTGATACAGATGTATTTATTGTTGTTCATTTCATTTGGTTCAACATATAATAGCACATACATGCTTTCAAAGGCATTGCATGTACAATCTATGGCTGCAGAACATTTACTGTGAAGCCCTAAGGTAAGGACATTTTACAAGGTCCTCAAAAGAAAGTCCAAAAACATAATTACTGTTATGTAGGCGGCTGTTCTCACCCCATTCTGTGTCCCTTTCCTCCCTTGTTTTGTCCCCACTTTGTCGGTGGTGTCTGTATGTGTGTCCACTGTGTTTGTGGTGTCTGCCGGTGTGTATGGCAGACTCGCCTGAAAGTAGGTCAAGGGGCGTGGCTGGAAGATCTACCTCTCCGTACAGCTGCGGGTGCTTCCACTGATTCTTACCTGCGCAGGTAAGCAGCTGCATCTAATTCCACTATCAACCTGGCAGTATTTATTCCTGGGCATGGCTCTCCATTGGCGCCAGATTGTTGCCTCTACCGGTGCGGTAACGAGACTCCCAAGTTGCAGTTAGCTAAGTCGTTTGTTTTGTCTCCTTGTTATTCTCTCCTGCTAACGTGCTTTATTTTTGCTCCGCTCAGACCCACACCACTCAACCTGCTGCCGTGGCTCCAGGCTCAAGGAATTTTGCTGGGACAACATGACCAATTGATTCGGATGTTATTGGAAAACGACCACCAACTGCTTAATCAGGTGACTCAGCTAACCGCTCAAGTTTCCAAGTTGTCTGTCGTCAGTTCTCCATCTCTCTCTGATCCCCAGTTTGTCGCACCCCAATTGGTTACCTCGGATATGGCGCAGGCTTTCGCTCCATCGAGAACCCCCTGTCATGGGTTTTTGCTACAGTGAGTTGATTTTTCGGCAGAGACCACTGTCTTTTTCTACTGACTCATCAAAGGTACATTATGTTCTGGGGTTGCTGAGAGGGAGAGCTCTGGTGTGGGCTGTGGCTGTGTTCTCAAATCTAACTTTGACTGGACTAACTTTTGCTGATTTTTCTGCCAAATTCAGGACTGTTTTTGACCATCCTGACAATGTGGAGAATTCTTCCAAAAGATTATTTAATCTGAAGCAGGGCCCTAACAGTGGCGGAGTACTCAATTGAGTTTTGGACGTTGGCAGTGGATTCCAAGTGGAACGAAGAGGCGCTTCAAGGGGCATTCCTAAACGGTTTGAATGAATCAATTAAGGATGAACTGGTTACCCGTGACGAGCCAGCTGACTTACATTCTCGCATTTCCCTGTGCATTAAGCTTGACAACAGGTTGCGGGAAAGGCGTCGAGGCGGTCGGCCACACCTCAGAGGACGAGTTTCCCAGCCTTCAACCTCCCAAGCTTCACTTCCCCAGACTCGGCTGCCTCCTGTTCCAGTCCCCATCCCCAGGACGGGGGGAAGAACCAATGCAAGTGGGTCAAACTCGGCTACCTCCTACAGTGCGGCAACACCTCCAGGCGGGTGAGTGCCTATACTGTGGGGGCGCCACACACATTCTGGCAACATGCCCTAAGAGACCAAAAGACAAGGCTTGCTCATAAAGGTGGGTCTACTTGCAAGCCCTGAATTGGATCCTGAACCCACCATTCCCCGGTTACAAGTTCCAGTTACTTTACGTTTCCAGAATCAGTTCCTGCCACTCTCAGCTCTCATAGATTCAGGTGCAGAGAACAACTTCATTAGTCACCAGTTAATTACACAAGCTGAAATCCCCGTTGAGCCACTACCAACCCCCCTTCGTGTCCCAGCCCTTGATGGGCACCTCCTTGCTGAGATGACCCATCAAACCACTCCTGTTTCCTTAGTGATTTTTGGCAACCACTGTGAAAGCCTTCAGTTAAGAGTCATGTCTGACTCAGCTACCCCTGGCTGGCTTTTCACAACCCACAAATTGACTGGACTCATCACACCATTCTCAGTTGGCGCACTCAAGGCCATTCGGATTGTCTTAGATCAACTGTTCCACCCACTAAAAATAACCCAATTCATCCCATTGCTCCTCCCGATCTGTCATCTGTCCCCAAGGTATACCATGACCTAGCTGAGGTCTTCAGTAAGGACAAGGCACTGTCTCTACCACCTCATAGACCCTATGATTGCCCCATAGAATTGCTTCCTGGTGCTCCCTTGCCCTCTATCCGTTTATACAATCTGTCCTGACCTGAAAGAGGCTATGGAGCAGTATATTGGGGATTCTCTGGCATAATCGTCCCTCATTGTCTCCTTTGGGTGCTGGATTCTTCTTCGTAGAAAAGAGACAAGTCTTTACGCCCCTGTATCGACTTCCAGGGTTTAAACGCCCATCTCCTCGTCAGAATTCGAAAGGGAGATGAGTGGGAAAACCGCATTCAACACTCCACTGGGACATTTTGAGTACTTAGTCATGCTTTTTGGGCTCTCTAACACCCCTTCCGTTTCCCAAGCCATGGTGAACGATGTTCTTAGGGATTGTTTTTGAACAGTTTTGTCTTTGTTTACCATGATTGTTTTTTCCAAGTACCCCGAGGAGCATGAGTCACATGTTCATCAAGTCCTTCAACAACTCTTGGAGAATAAGCTCTACGTCAAAGCAGAAAAGTGAGATCCACAAACAGTCAACATCATTCCTTGGTTTTATCATTGAGAGCGGGCAGGTGAAGGGGACCCCGGAAAGGTCCGGGCAGTTACGGAGTGGCCCACTCCCACCAACCGTAAGCAACTTCAACGGTTTTTGGGCTTTGCAAATTTTTACTGTAGAGTAAGTTTTAGTAAAGTGGTGGCACCTTTTTAACTAGACTCACGTCCCTTTGCATATGCTTATTTCTGTAGGTTTCCTGTTGTGTTTATTGTATTCTGTGGTCTGTATATTTCTGTTCCCTGTTTTGTATTGTTCTGCGTCTAGTTTTCTGTCATCTTGCTTCCTGCGTTTTCCTGCCTGTGTGATTGTCTAATGTGCGCCACCTGTTCCCCAGCCCTGGTGTCCCATGTTTGCTTGTTACCTAGTTTATTTAGCCGCTGTTTCCTTTGTCTCTTGTCAGATCGTTTTGTGTCCTTTCAGTGTGCCTGTACTGTAATATTCCCTGTGGTCTTCTGTTTTTTTTTTTTTTGATTTGTTTGGAACGCTGCCTTTTTTTCAATAAATCCTCAAGTTCAAGCCTCCTGCCTGCTCTCTGCGTTTGGGTCCTATTATTCCCTGCCACACAAGTTTGCATTCTCTCTTGAACCGTTAGCCCAAGCCATGAAGCAAAATAAAATCTGTAATGTCCAGATTAAATCCAATAGTAGCTCAATATCCTTTTGTTGTACATCTCTGATCTTGGACTCTATCCCAAAAATTCTTAAAAGAATTCTGGTCAATTTCAACATGTAGCTCTGTTTGGGAATTTGGAGTGCTGGCAGTAGCAAACAATTGGTGCTGCCTAAACCGTGTTATTTCCCCCCTGCTAGCGTTAGCACCCAACAGGCTTAAACAGGGCAATTTTTAAACGTGTTTTAACCCTCTGAAAATGCGCAATGTCACTACAAGTGCCTACCCATGTGCAGTGATTCCTTCCGAGGGAACACAACGAATCTGACTGCAGTAGAAGTGACGGAGGCATAAAAGTTGTTAATCCAGCCAGTGCACATACCTCTGTTTATCTCCTATTTTCCGGTCAAGTCCACACTAGTGAATTGTCGAACGCCTACAATCCAGTATTCCAGTCAAATTTTTCCCTCGGAAGGAATCACTGCACATGGGTAGGCACTTGTAGTGACATTTCGAACATGTTTAGTCTAAAAACGCATTTAAAACTTGCCCTGTTTAAGCCTGTTGGGTGCTAACGCTACCAGGGGGATAACAGTGTAGGCAGCACTGATTGTTTTAGTTTTTCTTGCTACTGCCAGCACTCCAAATTTCCAAACAGAGCTACGTGTTGAAATCAACTGGAATTCTCGTTCAAGATTTTCAACGAATTTGGCTCAATCTCCAGCTATAAAATTAACTGGAATGAATCTAATCTTTTATTCAGAATCAGAAAAGCTTTATTGCCAAGTACGTGTTTTTTTTTTTTTACACATACAAGGAATTTGTTTTGGTGTTGTAGGTGCATGTCACACATTCTCTAAAATAAGTTAAACAGAACAAACAAGTATAAAATATATGTATATATACACACACAGAATGTATTAAAAATAAATAGTTAAGATAAAAAGAGCAGATTAAGTACAGTGGCATGTAGAGCCAGAGGTGGGGTGTGGAGAGAGTCAGGGTGGTTTCCGGGCCTTGTTGATAAGGCTAGTGGCAGAGGGGAAAAAACTGTCCTTGTGACGTGAGGTTTTGGTCCTGATGGACCTCAGCCTCCTGCCAGAGGGGAGTATCTCAAAGAGTTTGTTGCTGGGGTGAGAGGGGTCAGCCACAATCTTTCCAGCACGCTTCAGAGTCCAGGTGGCGTAAAGGTCCTGGAGCAGAGGCAGATTGCAGCCAATCACCTTCTCAGCTGTCCTTGGCTGTGGCAGCAGCGTACCAGATGGTGATGGAGGATGGACTCAATGATGGCTGTGTAGAAGTACACCATCATTGTCTTTGGCAGGTTGAATTTCTTCAGCTGCCGCAGGAAGTACATCCTCTGTTGTGCTTTCTTGACGAGGGAGCTGATGTTCAGCTCCCACTTGAGGTCCTGGGAGATGATAGTTCCCAGGAAGCGGTAAGACCACAGAGGGTGATGGGGGCAGGTGGGGCAGAGTTCCTCCTGAAGTCCACAACCATCTCCACTGTCTTTAGAGCATTAAGCTCTAGGTTGTTTTGCTTGCACCACTTCACCAGGTGGGCAGCCTCCGACCTGTAGGCGGACTCATCTCCATCAGAGATGAGTCCGATGAGGGAGGTGTCGTCCGCAAACTTCAGAAGCTTGACAGACTGGTGACTGGAGGTGCCGTTGTTGGTGTACAGGGAGTAGAGCAGAGGAGAAAGAACGCAGCCCTGAGGGGATCCGGTGCTGATGGTCTGTGAGTCAGAGAAGTCTTTCCCCAGCTTCACATGCTGCTTCCTGTCAGACAGGAAGTCAGTGATCCACCTGAAGGTGGAGTCAGGCACACCAAGCTGGGAGAGTTTCTCCTGAAGCAGAGCAGGGATGATGGTGTTAAAGGCAGAGCTGAAGTCCACAAACAGGATCCTGGCGTAGGTTCCTGCGAAGTCCAGGTGCCGGAGGATGTAGTGTAGGGCCAGGTTGACTGCATCGTCTACAGACCTATTGGCTCCGTACGCAAACTGCAGGGGGGTCCAGGAGGGGGTCGGTGATGGCTTTGAGGTGAGAAAGCACAAGGCGCTCAAAGGACTTCATAACCACAGAGGTCAGGGCGACGGGTCTGAAGTCATTAAGTCCCTGTTGTCCTTGGCTTCTTGGGAACAGGGATGATTGTTGAGGTCTTGAAACAGGCTGGCACGTGACATGTCTCCAGTGAGGTGTTGAAAATGTCTGTGAACACTGGAGACAGCTGGTCAGCGCAGTGCTTCAACCTAGATGGGGAGACAGCATCCGGTCCAGCAGCTTTCCTGGGGTTCTGAACAGTCTGTTGACGTCTTCCTCATTGATGGAGAGAGTCGTCACTGAGGTGGAGGGGGGGACCTTTAAGGTGGGGGAGGTGGAGGTGATGCACTGTAGCTGGAGCTGTTGGGAGGTGTCGCGGGGGGATGGTGTCAGGGAAGACCCTTTGTTGGGACGGCGACAGTAGAAGTCGTTCAGGTCGTTGGCTAGGCGTCGGTCGTTGGTGGAGTGGGAGACTTTGGGCTTGAAGCTGGTGATCTGTTTGAGCCCTCTCCAGAGAGAAGCAGAGTCGTTCGCTGAGAACCGTTGTTTAGCCTCTTTCACCGCCTTGCTAAACTTGTACTTTGCTTCTTTAAGTCTGTCTTTGTCCCCACTCCTGAAAGCCTCTGCCTTATCCAACCTTAGCCTTCTGAGTTTGGCTGTGAACCAGGGTTTGTCATTGTTGAAACTCACCCTGGTGCATGATGGAACACAGCAGTCCTCACAGAAGGTGATGTATGACGTCACAGCCTCTGTGTACTCCTCCAGACTGTTGGTTGCAGTCCTGAACACATCCCAGTCAGTGGAGTCCAAACACGACTGGAGATCCTCCACAGCTACACTGGTCCGCTTCCTTGATGTCCTCACTACAGGTTTGCAGAGCTTAAGTTTCTGCCTGTAGGCGGGGATCAGGTGGACCATGTCGTGGTCAGATAGTCCCAGTGCAGCACGGGGGACGGCGTGATAAGCATCCCTGACTGTGGTGTAACAGTGATCCAGAATGTTCTCCTCTCTGGTTGGGCATTTAATATGCTGTCTATATTTAGGTAGTACATGAGTGAGGTTTCCTTTGTTAAAGTCTCCAAGCACAATAACTAGGGAGTCCGGGTTGGTCCGCTCCACACACAGTATCTGGTCGGCAAGCATGCGCTGTGCGTCCTGCCCGTTGGCCTGCGGCGGCATGTAAACACCAACCAGAATGAATGAATGGAACTCACAGGGTGAATAAAAAGGCTTACAGTTTATGATGAAAAAATTGAACAGGCATGTGACATCAGCCATTAGTGTTACAATACCAACCCAAAGCAAAATTACATATTTGGGCATCACCATACACGCATCGCTACAGCAAGTTTTCCAGGACAACTATGAAACTATATTAAGTAGTTCTCAAAGGGATGTGGCCAATTGGTCTGTGCTGCCGGCATCACTACGGTCCAGGATTGCTGTTAAAATGAACAAAGTTCCTCGTATGGATTTCTTAAGTACAATGATCCCCCTACCCCCACCAATAAATTTCTGGAAGAAACTTGATACCTTAATTCGGCAGTATATTTGTAATAATAAACAACCTAGGCTAAAATACTCTACCCTGCAACGCACCACAAACACGGGAGGCCTGGCCCTTCCTAACCTTAAAGTGTACCACAGAGCCTTTCAGCTACAGGCCCTCAGAGTGTGGATGGACCCCTCATCTACAGTTCCATGGAGAGAAATAGAGCAAAACCTCACTGGAAGTCTAAGACTGCAAGACCTTGCCTTTGCAGGTGTGTCCAAAAAAGTGTATGCTGCCCCATGGCCCTATTATCACCAACACACTGACCAACTTTAAACAGGTGGAGGAGCTACTACTCTACACCAATAAGTGGCATTTGAATACCCCATTATGGCACAATGCACACTTACTGTCTGGTAACAAACCCTTTGCTTGTAAGCAGTGGAGTGACAGAGGTATTTATACTTTAGACTAGCTATTCAATGAGAAAGGTATGTTGAGTGAAGACCTGAGAGCTAGTTTTGAGGTCCCCAGGACATCCTTCTACTTTTATCTGTGCTTGATCAGCCCTAAAATGTTATGCAGTGCCATGGGGAAACAGTCTTGAGGCGCACCCAGTCATTAAATGGTTTGTTTATTTTCCTGTGAGAGGATTAGTGTCCAGGATTCATGCTAAACTGATGCAAATATCCATAGGAGAACTCCCAATAGTAAAGAAATGGGAACGAGAGCTGTGCCCTGAGGGGAACGCAATTAATTGGGATAATAATTGGGAGACAGTTTGGGACAACAGTTTCCACTGTTCCAAGAACCCAAATCACCAGTACATCCACTTCAACATATGTCACAGGACATATTGGACTCCTCAGAAGAGATACGTCTCTAAAGTCATTCCCACTCCCTACTGTACATTCTGTCAACCTGAACAAACTGGAACTTTCCTACATATGGTCTGGAAGTGTGAACAGGTGCATGAATTCTGGTTTAAAAAAGCATCAATAATATCTGATAGGATATCTAATCCCTACTGACCTGATTGTTTTGTTACTTAATGATGACTCTAAATTACACCTGCTTGAGAGACTCAACTGCAACCAAGAAAATCTTTTTGTTTGTTTGTTTGTTTTGTTTTCCTCGAGACTGCAGAGGGTGGAGGGTGGGAAAGGGTCTTTGTTCTTGTTCAATTTGTGTTCATCTGTTCTACGCACCACCTGACATTACCTGGCTCGTATTGTGGAATGTATTCTGTATGCCTGGTATGATAAATGGTGCTAATAAATAATAATAATAAAACTGATCCCAAAAAAAGAAAAAGATGATGAAGCAAAGGAAACTAGCACCTTGGTATAACTCGCAAACACGCAAATTAAAACAAACCTTGCGAAAACTTGAAAGTAAATGGCGTTCCACCAAACTGGAAGAATTTAATTTAGATTGGCAAGACAGTCTGAAAACATATAGGAAATGCCAGATCAGACTATTACTCATCACTAATAGAAGAAAATAAGAACAACCCAAGGTTTCCTTTCAGCACTGTAGCCAGGCTGACAGAGTCACAGCTCTACTGAGCCCTCTATTCCTATAGCTCTGAGTAGTGACAACTTCACAAGCTTCTTTAATGATAAAATTATAACAATTAGAGATAAAATTGATCACCTCTTGCCCTCAACTTCTAGTGGTTCACCTTTAAACGCAGGACCGCTAGAAAGAACGACAAGACCTGACATATACTTAAGACTGCTTTTATCCTATAGACCTTCAACAATTAATGTTAAAGGTTTCTTTATCTAAGCCATCTACCTGTCTCATAGACCCCATCCCAATGAGGCTACTTAAAGAAGCATTACCCGTGGTTAACACTTCATTACTAGATATCATCAATATGTCGTTATTAACAGCTTATGTACCGCAGTCATTTAAAGTAGCTGTGATAAAACCTCTTCTGAAAAAACACACCCTCGATCCCGAGGTCTTAGCCAACTATAGACCTATATCTAATCTCCCCTTTCTCTCCAGGATCCTTTAGAAGGTAGTTGCTAATCAGTTATGTGATTTTCTACGTAGCAATAGTTTATTTGAGGACTTTTAGTTAGGATTAAGAATGCATCGTAGCACAGAGACGGCACTGGTGAAAATCACTAACGACCTAACTGCTTCAGACAAAGGACTTGTCTCCGTACTTGTCTTGCTAGATCTTAGTGCTGCATTCAACACTATTGATCATACCATCCTGTTACAGAGACTGGAACACTTAGTTGGTATTAAAAGAATCACACTAAGCTGGTTTAAGTCCTATTTATCTGATCGATCTCAATTTGTTAATGTTAACAAAGAATCCTCCAAGAATGCTAAAGTTAGCCACGGCGTTCCACAAGGCTCAGTGCTTGGACATATTCTATTCACCTTATATATGCTTCCTCTAGGCAAAATTATTGGGAAACACTCAATTAACTTTCATTGTTATGCGGCTGACACCCAATTATACCCATCAATTAAGCCAGACAAAACCAGTCAGTTAACTAAACTCCAAGCATACATCAAAGATATAAAATTATGGATGACCTACAATTTTCTGATGTTAAACTCAGACAAAACTGTGTTGTGCTGGGCCCTAAACACCTCCGAACCTCATTATCTAAAGATATAGCTAGTCTGGATGGTATTGCCCTGGCCTCCAGCACTACTGTCAGAAATCTAGGAGATATTTTTGATCAGGATATATCCTTTAACGTCCATTTAAAACAAACCTCAAGAACAGCCTTTTTTCATCTTTGTAACATTGCCAAAATTAGGAACATCCTGTCTCAACACGATGCTGAAAAACTAGTCCATGCATTTGTTACTTCCAGGCTGGACTATTGTAATTCCTTACTATCAGGATGCTCAAATAAAACCCTTAAGACTCTGTAGCTGATCCAGAATGCTGCAGCGTGTGTTCTGACAAGAACTAAGAAAAGAGATCATATTTGTCCTGTATTAGCTTCTCTGCATTGGCTTCCTGTAATTTAAAATCCTTCTTCTGACCCACAAAGCTCTAAATGGTCAAGCACCATCATATCTTGAAGAGCTCATAGTACCTTATTGTCCCACTAGAGCACTGTGCTCCCAGATTGCAGAGTTACTTGTGGTTCCTAGAGTCTCAAAAAGTAGAATGGGAGCCAGAGACTTTAGCTATCAGGCTCCTCTCCTGTGGAACCAGCTTCCATTTTGGGTTTGGGGGGGCGGACACCGTCACCACATTTAAGAGTACATTTAAAACTCTCCTCTTTGATAGAGCTTATAGTTAGGGAGTGAGGAGTTGCAGCGTTCAGCCAGACCGGCGGGGGAGGGTGTGCGTCTAAAGACGCGGCACCCCTTCTCTTCTCTGCTTCTCTTCATAGTCGTCAGATTCATCTACCATATAATCAATGATATAATCAAAGTAGATTGAGGCAGGCCAGTACAGCCCAATCCGGTGGGGGAGAGTTCTAGCCCGACCAGGCTCCTCTCCTGTCTCTCTTAATTATGCTGTTATAGTTTTAGACTGCCGGGGGACTTCCTTTGACACACTGAGCTTCTTTCTCCTCTCTCTTTCCAACTGTGTGCATCCATGTTCCAGAAATGCTAACCTAGCTCTGGGGAGCTTATTCCCCAGAGTCCTTATGTTTTTTTTCGCCCAGCATGTTTCCTTGTATTAGGGTGGCACCTAAATCATGGTTGCAGCTGTCGCCGTGGTCCTGCTGCGCGCCCTGCTATGCCCTGTTACACCCTGCTACGTCCTGTAACGCCCTGCAGTGCCCTGCTATGCCATGAACTACTACAACTACTATTTCTAGTCACTGTTCCATTATCTTTATTGTGACTATTATTGCCACTGTTCATCACACCCCCAATTGGCACCATCAGACACCGCCTACCAACAGCCTGGGTCTGTCCTAGGTTTTTCCCTTAAAAGGAAGTTTTTCTCAACACAGAGGTTTCTTCCTAAAACGAAGTTTTCTTCACCACCCAAGGTTTCTTCCTAAAAGGGAGTTTTTCCTCACCACTGTCGCACTAAATGCTTGCTCTTGGTGGAATTACTGGAATTGTTGGTATATTAGTGTGGTCTAGACCTACTCTATCTGTAAAGTGTCTTGAGATAACTCTTGTTATGATTTGATACTATAAATAAAATTTCATTGAATTGAATTGTACATTATTATTGCTAACACTATAGCTGTTTTTCGCTGCTGGTGGTCACAGGGGTCAACACACTTCGCATCCTGCAGTTCAGTGTTTCATCCACAATACACTACAATACACAAGACAACATAGACAAGCAAAATAACTTTTGTCTTTATGTGATTTAGAACGCAACCACTGAGAAACTATTAGAAAATATGTTTTATTTCTGTCATTCCAAGCATTGCCACACTCACTCTCTTTCTTGCTGGCCCACCTGAGGCACACATATACAGTCTACAGTTCAGGGAGTTGACTGTTTCTCTGCCTTTTTTAAAGGAGTCAGAAAGCCAATCCAATCAGGGGCTTTTTTGGGAGAGAAGTACAGTAAAAAACTGTAGAAGAAGTCAGATCATGCCAACTCAGGTATTACTACACAGCCCTGAACTCTCCAAAATGCATTCAATATATTCATCTCACCTGAACAAGTAAATGTTCAACTTATCAGAGGTGTCATTTTGCACCAAATTGTTCCTTCTGTCTTGTGCAATTTTGAACAAACTAAGACCATGGGAAAAGGGGTTGGGGAAAGAGGGTTCTGAGTTAGGCCAAGGTTTGTGAGAGGATGAACAGAGTGGATTATTTTCTTAACAAATGAGTTTTTAGGAGAATTGTCCATACGTCAAACAGAACAACAACTGCTCAGTTTGTTTAGGATGATTCACTTAAGAATAGGTTATACAAATAGACTGTAAATTAGTGGACATAGCAGTAGTGACCAGGGGCGGTTCTAGGATTTGAGGAGGTTCAGGGCTTAGCCCAGACCCATTTAAATGAACTAAATGCAATGCAAAATGGCGATTGGCTTGCCCAGCTTGTTAATAGCCAATGTATGTTCATTTCAGCTGCCCAGTTTGTAGATGTTGGTTAGATGGCACAAACATTTGGCCTTATCACACCTGGCCTGGAAACCCAAAGCTATAGTTGATGATGTGGGGGGTCTGGGCTCCTCCCCCTGAACATTTTGAGCATTAAACAAATGAATTTCCTACATTCTGATGAATTTGTATGCACACAGTATGTGTTTCAGAAAGATTTCTGCTAATGTTCAGAACTGTGTGCACATTCAAAATATAACTCATCCCATCTGTGTTCTCTGAGATTTGTAGGAGTCATGATATTTTGAGAAAAATAAAGATATATTACAAGAATAAATCTAATATTGAGTCTAATATTTCAGGAAAAGTCCACCTGCCCTATAGTCTACTGTATATTACGTGATTGCTCAGATGATATGGTATATCTCAGACCATGTGACAGACACAGAGCCCCGTTTGAGACTCTCAAAGTCTCTGAATGAGACGAAGTTTAAGAAAATTTACATCAGAGGTGGAAAACCTAAATTACGACAGAAAAACATGGCGCATGGACGCAGCGCGACATGTCTGCCGCAGCATGCCCACAGCATAGCGTGTTCATTATAATTACCTGAAGCTGCACAGATCATCTCATCTCTAGTTTTACAGAGAGAGTTGACACAAATCAACTGACGGGTCTGGTTCAGAGCTCTGTGTGTTAGAGCGTGAACCATAGACTGTAAACGTCACGTGAACTTCAAACTAAATCATTGTTATTGAGCACCTAAACTTTGTGTTGTCTACATTTAAAATTACATTCAGGGCTACAGTAAAAACACTCGAGGATGAAGCCCCTGAAAAATGAACTGGCGACGCCGATGGCAGTGACGTCACCCATTGGTTTGTGAACTGCCGTTTTGGTGCCTAAAGTTTGGCAATTTGGCAGTCGCCATCTGGGTTTTCTGAAACCGGTGCTGACGAGTTTTGATGGGAGGGTGAAGCTGGCGAGGATGACACGGTCAAACCAGTGTTGTTTATGTTTGCGCTAAGCTAAATGCTAAAGAAATTTGCCGATTTTCAACCCTTCTGAAGCGAGTCATCCAGTGGAGATTTACAGGAAGTTAAATGTGGAGCTCCGGGTAATGCCATGTAGTGTTTCTTCTTTAACAGCAAATGACTGGAAAATAAATTGTTGTTATAAGTTATTGTTAGTACATTTTAAATACATCTTTTAAGTTTAACCATATGGCCTTAGCAATAAACAAGCCTTTAATCTTGAATTTGTTTTGTTATTAAAGATAAAATACTATTTCAGTCACACTTTTGATAAGAGGACACATCTGCTGTTTATATAGATAGAGGAATATCGTATTGTGAACCTAAAATCTGGAATCGTATCGAACCGTGAGGTGAGTGCATCGTTACATCCCTAGAATGCAGGTTTAAGGCACTTGTGCATTGGCTTTACTTTTCAGATCTGAAAGCTTCGTCCATTAGTTTTACAGTCAATGTTTTTACATGGCACCCACGTTTGGGCTAAAATACTGGCGATATGCATTGTAGTAAATTGAATATAGGTATATTCCACTTCACTTTTCATTGTTTTATCTTTATCAAAATGACAAAGTGCTCAAATGTTAGCCATTACATTGTCCATTAGATAAGTAGCTGCCCATTTACTTTAATTTAGAATATGGTCAGAAGGCTTTTAGGTTGTAGAAAGTCTTCTTTACAAATAGATGTTATTTTGATTTAAGTTTTTTTTTTAGAAATGTTTTGTACATGGAGAATAAAAAGCTGTACAATGGTTTAACCAGACTAACAATTAAAAGAGATGATACATCTGAGCAACTGCTGAATAAGGATATAAGAAATCACCAACTTGGTAAAATAAATTAAAAGCTTAGCATCAAATTGTGTTCATTTTTTTATTTAAATTAAGTGCACAATAATGCCTGTGACAAGCTGGAATAACAGTAACAGGTGTGTTGCTTTAGCAAAGCAAATTTTCACAACTTCAAAATAGAAATAGGTTAGTCTAGAGTTAGCACTTTGAGAGCTTAGTTTGTGTTGTCCGTCTTTTCATCTTAGGCTACGTTCAGACTGCAGGCCTTAATTCTCAATTCCGATTTATTGCCATATCATATTTTTGAGTGTTCACTTTTTTTTAATGTGGCCTGCATCAGACTCAAGTGGGTACCGAATGTCTTGCACGCAGCACCCTCTGTAAATGCTTTAAATGCTACTAGCTACTGCTATTCTAGCTGGCAGTTTGGGAACAGAGACCTTAATTACATTACATCCATGTTAAAAGGCTTTACAGCATACAGCCCTCGTATGTATTATAAGATAATACAAATGATGAATTCTAGCCATTATAATCATTATTACAGCTACATGAACTCCGGAGAAACATTGTATGAACCTTTATATATATATATAGATATATATATATATAGATATATATATATATATATATATATATATATTTATATATTAGTGCTGTCAGTTAAACGCGTTATTAACTGCGTTAACGCAAAACCCATATTAACAGCGTCAATTTTTTTTATCGCGAGATTAACGTTCTTTTTGGCCTAGCAAACTTTGTAGTTTGTTTCACATGATGTTGCAACAACTAGTAACGTAAGAAAAACTACAACACCACACCGGATCTAGCTGGACCGGAAACAGAACAACAGGCACATCATGCACACACACTTGGTCAAAGAGTAGTGGGCTAACGTTACGTTTTGAGTGGATGGCGAGCGCGAGACGCCGAAATGGATGCCAATAAGATTCTGAATGGAAAGTTTACTTTTAAAAAGTTGTCGAGGGGGACAGTAGTTTCACGCATACACAACCTGTACGACACGGAGAAAGCAGCCCAACTGGAACAGCTGCAAAGTGCTGAAAACGCTGTCTCATTAACCGCTGATCACTGGACGTCAGTGAGGAATCTACATTATTTAGAAGTTACTGCACACTATATTGACTATGTATATCAGCATACGGTTTTAGGACTGTGTTGTTTGTATCGTTTTTTTTGACTGTTTTTGTCATTTGGGACATTGTCCACCCCCTTTTCTGTCCAGGAGAATTGTTACATTCCTTATTAGAAAAACGTAAAGGTTACAAATGTCCTGCTGTGGCATCCGGTTTTTGGACCATTTTGTTTGTACTGTATAAGCAAAGTGTTAGTGTTACATCTCAGTAAGGTTAGGTACTTGTAGAAATTGTGCATTAATGACAGAGTCACACATTTCCTTTTGTTTACAGTAAATAAATAATAAACAATTACAAATCTTAAAGTCAAGTTCATGAAGTCACTTTCTTCGCATTCATTTGATTCCCAATTAAGATCCACTGGTAAGAATGGCTTTCCATTGTTAATATGTACTCAAAAACAGTTCTGAAATGCAAAATAATAGAATTTTATTCATGTGATAAAACATGCGATTTATCGTGATTAACTATAAGAATTTGGCGATTAATCGCAATTAAAAAAATTAATCGTTTGACAGCCCTAATATACAGCTCCCTAATATATATATATATATATATATATATATATAGGTATAAGTTTACACACCCATGCTAAAGTTGACTAAAAAGAGGAATAAAAAAACATCTTTTGGAAATTGATCTTACTGCCTTAATAAAAAAAATTAAAAAAATCCAACCTTCAAGGACACCAATTTTCTTTGCGAATGAATAATGTATCGTAAATAAATAAACGTTCTTCCTTAAAATACAGTGGGTATAAGTAAGTACACCCCTATGTTAAATTCCCATAGAGGCAGGCAGACTTTTACATCATCACACAGCCTTCACCATACCTAGAGACTGGCATGGGGTACTTTCCATAAAATCATCTCTCAATGCAAATCAAACCAGCTATTAGGCTAACTGAAATAAAACCATGCCAATCTCTAGGTATGGTGAAGGCTATGTGATGATGTGGGGGGGCTATTTTAATTCCAAAGGCCAAGGGAACTTTATCAGGATGCATAGTATCCTGGATCCATGAAATAACTGGCCTTTCAAAATAAAAGTCTGCCTGCCTCTATGGGAATTTAACATAGGGGTGTGTATACGTGCCTCTGTATTTTAAGGAAGAACATTTATTTATTCACGATACATTATTCATTCACAAAGAAAATTGGTGTCCTTAAAGGTTGGATTTTTCCTATTCTTTTTTTAAATAAGGCATTAAGATCAATTTCCAAAAGTTGATTTTTTATTCCTCTTTTTAGTCAACTTTAGCATGGGTGTGTACACTTATGCAAGCCACTGTATTGGTCTAATTTGTTTTCTTATTTTTTTCTCAACACTGATTTTATTTTTATTTTTCTCTTTTCCCTGCTCAGAAAAGTAGAAGATATGAAGTTACAGTAGTGTGTCTGCATTGTTCCAATGTGTTTCTCAAGTTGAACGTATTGAAAGAAGAAAACAAACATATGGCTCTTTGATTCACATTATGATCCTTTGAGGATAGGCCAGGTCAAACTTGATAAAAGGCTGATATAACCTGGCTTCCAGACATTGTAATGGGTTTGGAGACTGAACTCCAATCTCAAAAGGAAGAGCCATATTTAGACATGGGAGAGCATCAGAGTCATTAGATATACTTTTTGGCATAAGTGATTTTCAGATATACTGCAGGGCATCCTTTTTAATAGTAGGATGTTGGATATCTCTGTTAAATTATATGGTATGTTGGTGGTATATTGTGCAATTAATATTCTAAAGGTCTAATCAGTGCATTTGCCTGGCAGGTCTTTATTTCATGTCGTGGTTCTGATAGATTCTTATTGTAAACTCAAATTATGATTACCAATTTTACAACCATGAGAAGCTTCCTTATCCTTGGATTCCCTGGTCTTTCACCACAATATTATGGACCTGTGTCAGCCCTGCTTTTTTTCATTTACCTAGCTATTGCAATAGGAAATATTTTCATTTTAGCATTTGTTGTCTATGAGAAGTCCCTGCAAAAACCAACATATCTGGTCTTTTGTCACCTGGCACTGAATGACTTAACATTTGGCACTGTGACTCTCCCAAAGATCATATCACAGTATTGGTTGGGTGATAGCATTATTTCATTTTATGGGTGCTTTACACAGATGTTCTTTGTTCACTATTTAGGATCAGTTACTTCTTTCATCTTGTTGGTAATGGCTCTTGATCGATTTATCGCGATATGTATTCCACTTCGTTACCCTGCTCTAATCACAAACAACATCATATCAGTGTTCTGTGGTTTTGCTTGGTTTATACCTCTGCCTTTGATGGTAGCTGTTGTACTCCATACCCTAACTTTACCTTTCTGTAAATCAAATGTTATTGCTCAGTGCTACTGTGACCACATATCTATAACAAGTCAGGCATGTGGTGAGAATGTTAAAATTGTACAGGTCACTAGTCTCTGTGTGGCCATGTTTTGTCTTTTGCTTCCTCTTGCAATAATCTTGTTTTCCTATGTTTCCATCATTGTGGTTATTTTGAAAATGTCCAATGCTTCAGGCCGCAAAAAAACCTTATTAACTTGTACCCCCCAAATATTTATCACTTGTCTTTTTTACCTTCCCAGGTGTTTTGTTTATGTAGCTAATACTGTTGGATTTTCCTTCAGTTTAGATGTTCGTATTTTATTAATACTGTTGTACAGTATTTTTCCTGCTGCTGTAAATCCGATCATATATTGTTTCAAGACTCAAGACATTAAGCAGATGTTGATGAAGAGGCTGAAGAAAACTAAAATTGGAATAAAGATAAAACTTTCATATTAATGTGAAGTTGACAGATGAGGCATGATACACACCAACAGCAGGATTTATCTCTTCCAGACACGTTTGGGACATTAATGACAAAACCCACCTTCACATTTTGGGCTTTACACTTTTAATCTCCACATTTAATTGTTGCTTTCCCTCAGTCATTCATTTCTCCAAATTTCTGTATTGGTCTTCTTTTACTTATCTGCATCTTTAGTGCGCAGGAAACATGGCATATTGCTATCTAATGTCAAGTTCCATCTAATGCACTTGTAAGAGCCATGTTGTATTGTTTACAGTTTTTGGTATTTTATTCTCATTGCAAGCGCTGAAAAGCATCTCCCTGATGCTAGGCTTGATTGGCAAAATATGAGATTTAAAAATATGATCTTTACCCATTTTTGCTGTTGGTACACTACTCTTAAAGCTTTAGTGCGTAACTTTTTGATATTAATGAGCGTCTGTTACATTCAGGCCATTGCCAAATGAGTTGCTAAGGAGCAAACATCAACTCCACACAACTCTTTGTATTTCTCAGTATAGCTATGTTTAGAAGATGGTGTCATGTGGATGCAGCGACATTTTGTTGTCATTACTTAGAATTCCTCATGGGGGAGACAGAAACTACGCACTATAAAATTAATAAATTTACTGATCACTGCTAAAAATAGTATTTCAATGTGTATACACAAATTTGAGCATGACTTAGCTTTTGGTTGTTTAATGAAGATAACTTTAGTTATTAATGCCCAGATAATTATAAACCATGTTTGAGCTACTGATTAAAATTGCATGAGGGCCTAATCTTTGTTGTAAATGTTATTAATCACTTGACTTTTTGTATGTCTTGTGCTACCAACTCAATAAAAATATGATTATGGCATTATTATTTATGTCATTTAATGTTTACAAATATATTCTAAGCAGTGGCTCCTCTCTTCTCTGAAGGCAGTAATAGCATGAACTAATGTAATTTGCATTATTTGTTCGTTAAGACTAGTTTAAGCCTATATCCTATCTATTGATTATTATATGATCCAGAAGTATTTAAACCCAGCAAGACTTGTCTAATTAGGCTAATTGCATAATAGACGCATTGTAGGCGAGACAATGTTATACATGCTACAATGACTTCTAACATCAACAGTTCATCTTTTACATTTTGTTTTACAGTCATATCCCGTATAACCCAGTGAACTGTCAGGAATGTATAATGGTAAGAAAAAATAGATAACGCCTAACTTAGGCGTTATCAGTGATATTCCATAATACACACAGCTTCTGGGTTCTTAGTTTATATGTTCTACAGTAAGTACAAGGCTGACCTTTTTCACTTATTTAATCTTTATCTGACTTGTTTACACCGTCTCCAAATTGAGATTACACAATATAAAGTAAAACGATATGCCAAATATGCCAAAGCAGGTTACAAATTGCTGATAGAAAGCAATTTGACATAAAGCAGTGTAATACAGTAAACAAAATAAAAAATGTATAAACTAGAGAACATCTTGTGATGGGATCACACCAGCCACAAAGCCAAATCTAGCCAGGGGAGTAAAGTGGGTGGGCCCCCGTGGATCCCCTCTAGTTCCGGCACCCTTGCTCGGACCACACCCATTTTCAAACTCAGTCATTATTTTGATGTCAACTATAAACTGTAAAGTTTCGTGACTGCCTCTTTGATGGTTTTTGCCCTTTTTTACTTGCTGCATTGCCACAAAATGTTGCTAATAAACATGTTAAGCCAAGTAATTGGCACTTCTACATTGGGACCAAAATTGTACAGTAAAAGACTTGAGTTATGGTGTCCAGATGGCCGATGCCATGGCGGCCATCTGGACACAGTAATACTGACAGTAATACTCTCCAGAATAAACTGCAAAAGTTTAAAAGCAAAAATACAAAGCGCATTGCATTTTGCCATTGTCAAAAGCCTGAATAATGCAGACAAATATCTAACAGAATCAGGTGTGGATTTACTGTACACAGATTTGGAGTTAGGTTTCCTTTGGAATAGACCAAATCACTGTGAACTCATGCTAACACAAAAATCAATTCTAATGGCAGACAATGACAGTTGATCTAAATTGCAGAGATATGTGAAATCTGCAAACTTTTTTTATTTCTGTTGTAATTTTCAGTCATAACTGTAACGTTTAAAATAGCCCATGTAGTCAAACACGGTGGTCTGACCTATCTGACGTTTCTGCTGTGCTTATTTTCTGTACTGTGTTGCTTTGCTAGCGTCTTTGATAAATCAAATCTAGTGTTACGAACAGCAACATCTCAATGCCAGTTGGACTGACTGCTAGTTTGGGTGGTGTCATTTTATTTAGTCTTTAGTTACAACAGGTAAATTAGGTATCCGACCTAATGTTAGTGAAAGTGTTGACGTAGGAAAGTATCATGCATTTTAGATGAATGAGATGAGAGTATATCACGTTGTTCCTCGTCCCTGTTTGCTCAGTGCTGCTAAATTCTATGTGCGGGAAGCAGGAGTTTTCTACTCGAAGTTTAAGGTAAACAAATATTGTGAATAGGTTTAGGCCTATAGTAAGTGATGCTCCACACCTGAGGCTAATCAGCTAATCATTACTTATCAGGCTTTCCACAAAGACGACAATGTTAACATTTTGTTAGTGATATCTGATCTAAGTAACTTTATTCAAGCAATCCCTTGCACGCAACAGTGTGATATGTGCACAAGCACCACCAAAGGCTACATTACTTACGCTGCGTTCAGACCAAAAAAAACGATCCAATGATTTTCCACAGGGTTGTGCGGTGGTGGGAGTGTCACTTAACAAGCGGCCCATTTTGGTGACGTCTTGTTGTGTTATATAACCCCCAACGTAGCCCAAGTAGACTTTATATTTCACAATTACTGTTTTCCGTCAGATTGTTTATAGTATACGTTTCCGACTGCACTTGAAGGTAGCTTTATTTCTACAGTAAAGAGAGAAAGAAAAGAGACGAGCGAGACATTCAGCTATTACACAAACTCCCAGGCAGTTCAGTCCTTGTGTTTCGATTTGTACCATCATAGTGTTTTAAAACTTTATTGTGGCAGTGATAGAGGCAGTGATGTTTCCTGTTTACTCTACAGGAGTCTTACACCGCCTAAAATCATAACTCAAAACACACTGACAAGTCTGATCTACGGTTACATGATTGGCCACCGCAGCATGACGTGGGGTTGCATTTTTCCAAAAGTTGAGTCGGTCTCTACTTTTAGTCGCATGCCCGCTGCTTTTTTTTGAGTGTCCCTACTGCGGCAAACTCCGCCCCTAGCCTTAAAGGAGAATTCCGGCCAATTTTTTACGTTAATCTTGATCACTATAGCTACGTGAGTACTTTTCGATAGAAAAAACCCCTGCGCCCGAATCAGTGCAGGTAACACGGAGAAGCTGCAGCTACGTACTACAAGCGTCCCCTGAGCTAAAGCGGCAGTGGTTGGAGCAAGTTTTAGAGTGCCTTTGTGCCTCTTAACAGACACAAAATGCAATGAATATGTACATGAACAGGGCCCTTAAGTGTCAACAAGATGCGTTTTCAACTCAGACATTGTTTAAATTCACCTACCCTGGTCCTTGTATCGATCCTGCTGGTAGCTAGCTTGCCCTGCTAGCTGATAGCCATTAGCCATTAGGTGCTAGCTGCCGTCCAGTGAGTGTATTCAGACAGGCTTCTGTAATAATCATCCCAATAACAATCCACGGAACGGTCTTGAAGTGTATTCCCCTAAAATAAACAGTAGTGCGGTAGTAGCTGTTAGCTGCTAGCTGCCCTCCGGTGAGTGTGTACAGCCAGGCTTTTGTGCTTTACAGCTACTACCGCACTACTTATTACTTACGTTTATTTTAGGGGGGAATATACTTCAAGACGTGACATGACCTGTCCTCTGGAGGACATAGCCACACCACCGCCGTTCCACGGATTGTTATTGGAATGATTATCACAGAAGCCTGTCTGAATACACTCACCGGACGGCAGCTAGCAGCTAACGGCTATCAGCTAGCAGGGCAAGCTAGCTACCGGCAGGATCGAGACAGGGACCAGGGTAGGTGAATTTAAACAATGTCTGAGTTGAAAACGCATCTTGTTGACACGTAAGGTAGGGTGACTAGACATCCCCGGTTTCCAGGGACAGTCCCCGGTTTTCACTGTGACTGACAGACCCGAAATTGGAATGAAATAGTCGTGCACCCTACACGCACAGGCTCAAGACAGCCAGAGCAAGTCTCAGAGCTCAGAGATGTTCTAGAATGCCCATTTTACGATGCTAAAATTACGGTTTATTTACATGGAGTCTGGTGGGTTTAGCGAACGCAATTTCGCGGACTTTTTATGTTTTAAAAAAGGATCTTACTCTTTAACAGAAAGGTCGACCTCCTTAGAAATACTTTCCACAATGTTGTCAGACACTTAGAATATTAATCTGAGTCTGTCAGTGGCAAAACGAGCACTTTTATGAACGTAAAAACAAGCTGTACAATTGACGTCCTATTAACTTACATTGTAGCTTGTTTTGCCGTTGCTGACTGCAGTGATCTCGTTTAATACTGGACCAATGTCAAAGGAAATATTTCCTTTTAATTTTAATATGGATATGGCGCATGCAAAAGTGTTAACCCCATTGCTGTGACAAATTGCAAGACAATTAACATTGTACTTACATGAAATGTTATCATATTTGCATTCTGCATAAATCTTTGCACACCCATTATTCTCTGTGAAATATCTCACAAACTCTTCACTCAACACATGCATCGGTACAACAAGTGGTCCCTGAGTAATCCGGTTTTGAAATTGCAACATAATTTCTACATGATCTACAAAATTATAATGTATTCTCATGTAAACTATTTATGTCAGCACAGATAGTTTTTTGTAAATTGCTTAGCCAGTGTATTCCACCATAATGGTTATTTTATTGCCAGATTCCAGACAATCCCACTTACTTATATATATCCCACTTACAAATATGAATATATATTTCTACTGGTATGCTTCCTAGTGACATTAATGCAAAAATATGAAGAAAACAACTATTCCACCTGTGTGTGCATGGTTAAAATTCTGAAGTGCAAAATAGCTCAGGCTACAGCACAAATATTCCCATCCATAGATATATGAATAATCAAGTCTTACCTCTGAATTTCTTTTCAAAGTGCACCAGATTGATGCATTTAAACATTAAAATACACAAAATTTTCTTACAGGGGAGCATGTCCATGGACCCCCCCCCAAGGGGGGCTTGTGGCCCAGTGCAGCTCTAGGTCTAGTGATGTCCCTGGGGCAGTGTCCCCGTTTTAAGTTTACAAAGATAAAAAATGACCTGTTTTGGAGGTATTTATGCTTCTGAGCTGAAAATGTCCCCGGATTTTGTCTCAGAAATCTGGTCACCATAACGTAAGGGCCCTGTTCATGTGGCACAGACATATTAATTGCATTTTGTGTCTGTTAAGAGGCACAAAGGCACTCTAAAACTTGCCCCGACCACTGCCGTTTTAGCTCAGAGGACGCTTGTAGTACGTAGCTGCAGCTTCTCCGTGTTACCTGCACTGATTCGGGTCGGGGGTTTTTCTATCAAAAGTACTCGCGTAGCTATAGCAATCAAAATTAACGTAAAAATTGGCCGGAATTCTCCTTTAATGCACAACCCCCTTTCAAAATGAATGGATGTGTGTTTTTGCCAGACTGTCTGGGGGCAGACGCAGGAAGTCTGAATGAGGCCTAAAACCGACTACTGCCCCTGGGCCCAAGATTCCCAGGTGACCTGAAAGGTCAAGTTTCTGGAGTGTGGCAATTTATTTAATTGCAAATTTGTTTGTTAAAATGTATGCACCTCTTTAGTTAATTATAAACTAAAATAATAGGGCCTCTCAGCAACACCTTCCTCATTAGCTTCATCATGTGTTTATTTTTTCTTTAAATGGTGTGGTGAAATCTCAGTGTTTATCTTTGATGAGATGTGGAGTTGATCTGGTTGCTGGTCAGATGCTCATCTGCTGTATGTCCATCTACGATGTCTTCAATGAACAGTCCACTTTTCCTTTCACATATCATAAAATGCTAAAAAAAAAAAAAAAAACCCACATAAACAGGCCAACATTAGTCTATATCGAATAAAAATGCTGCAAACCTGGCACTAATGTCTCTCAAAAATCCACAAAAGAAATATGTATATAAGATTTCTCATGGATGTAGAAGAAGAATGCTGCTGAACATGTAAAACTCTGTCATTAGCATATTAATAGAGGCTCAGTGCATTGCTGCCTCAGAGCAAGTAGGCACTGCTGAGTCCTGGGTTCAGGCAGGGCCTTTCTGTGTGGAGTTAGCATGTTCTCTCGTGTTTGTGTAGGTTTCCTCCGGGAGCTCCAGATTCCTCCCACCATAAAGACATACATGCTGGGTAACTCCTGTATTGCCCTTAATGTAGGTAATGCTACTGGAATTACAAGTGGAGTTGGTCCCTGGGAGACAGACTATGGCTGCCCACTGCTCCTATGCAGAGGATACATTCCTCATGTGTGTGTAAATATGCACTTGGCAAATAAATAATATATTAACGTTATACTATATATCATTATATTATTACACAGTAACATGGCCACTGTTTTCCCTAGTGTTTTTCCATGTATTGCTTTAATTGATATTCAATTCATAGCAAGAAACCTGTTAGATCAAAATACAATGAATATGAATAAAAAAGGGCATGGACTCTTTCCAGAGGAACTTCTCAGTACAGAAAACATTTTGTCTTTTCTCACCATTATGTTAAGCTAGCACGGCATGGTTAATATTTAACTAACTTTAGCATTAGTAGCTACTCACCAGACAAAATATAACACAGGCATTACATCTTTCGCGGAAGTTCTACCTGTTACTCCCTGTAACATATACTAGCTTAGGTACTATAAACGTTGAACCAATAACAAACTTTTTTCTAACGTGTCTTCTCTACTTTATGCTACTGTGACTTATGCTAACCGCACTGCTTCACTGTTGAAGTAGTTATCTTTCCTCTGCATCACCAGCACTGCCCTCTGCTGGAGTAAAATAGCTACTGCAATACACTCACTATAATAGACTATTTTGAAAAGGCAAAAACTATTAATTGGCAAATTTCAATTCCTTTTTTCTTATGAGTTTGTAATGCATCATTTGAATGCAACATTGATAAACTTCATGGATGAACTTGGTAACTGATTATAATTATAAACTGGTGAGTCTATAATTTCCCAGTGGTGCACTCCAGACTCAATGCAAACAAAGGGCCATTTTATACATTCCAAAACTTTCTTGTAATCAGTTTTAATATTGTGTTTTGCAAACCAGACAGCTGAATAAAGGTTTTGAAAGAACTGAGTTGTCTTGTCAAATATATCTTTATACAACCTGCTTCACAATAAGTGGCCACTGTACATGGGCATAAATCTAACAGTAGGGGGGGACAATAAACATAAAATTTCTGAAGAGCAATTTTTGAAGGGGACACAAATAATACAGCCACAATTATACTCGTAGAGGACATGTGTACACAGATGAAAGCCTTACTGCCATCACTAGTGTAGCATGGAGACTGTACCATTATCCTTCTTTTCAGTGTCTCTCTTGATTCAGTGAAAAAGCTGACTAAATTGAACGAAATATTCTTCTTTAAAATCAGCCACAAAAATACCTTAAAACATAATGACTTATTTTGAAAAAGTGCCCCATATAAAAGAAATACAATGCTTTTGTACACTTGTTAAATTAGCTGATCATAATGTAAATTAGTGAGCCACTGGTGAAGATCATCTGCTCACCCTGACAGACACACACCTCCACAAATATGAACTGAGATCAACACACTTACCTGAGACTCTCCACCTGACTGTCCCTGGTCTCCTGTTCCTTACCTGAGACTCTCCACCTGACTGTCCCTGGTCTCCCTGAGACTCTACACCAGACTGTCCCTGGTCTCCCTGTCCCTCAGTTCTTTCTGTCTCCTTTGCCTGTGACATAGTGACGTTAGTATTTCCATAAGCACCCATTCTTATAAAGATGTTACCAAATTGTCTTGCTATAAGGACTTAATGTACTTACTTGGCGTTTTGGTGTACTGAAAAAGGATCTTATGTCTGTTTTTCTTTTCTCTGTCATTTTTAACAACACAAATCTTTAACGTCAGATGTCTAAATATGAGTTAGGTTCATAGGTTCACCACGCAGTCATATTATAATTATGAAATGATCTTGCGTCCTCCACATATATATTAGGTTTCTTCTGGGACAGAGGATATATATTTAACTGATCAGCCACTTAACTTCATATTCAGCAAAACACAACTGTAGATCTTCAATATTAACCCTAATGTCAGTTCACACACATAACGTTAGGCTTATCGCCGTGGTTTGATTGATTGATTTTATTTGATCACTTAAATATAAAAATATGAAACAGTACGTGTGTCATACATTAAAAATACATAAATAGTCAGGGATGACACAATAAAGCCCAAAGACTTATTTCCATTGTGGTCCCTACAAGGGAAGGGGGAGAGGACATTCATTAATCATACATTAAACAAATTCATCCACATTACACAGAAAAATGAACAATAAAAATAGACTATGATATGATAATGACTACGATTGGCACCTAAGCCATACTTTCAACCTCTTTAAAACTGCTTCTGACTGTTTGAGTGTAGCAGGTAACCAGTTCCAAAGGGTAGTTCCAACATAAAGAAAAGACTGTTTGCCCAGATTAGTGTTAAATCTGGGGGGTACAAAATCAGTTGGGCTACCCCTAGTGGAGTACCTGTGAACTTCGTTTACTCTATTAAAATAATTTCTAAAATATTTGGGAACATCTCCATTAACAATTTTATATACCATACCCAGCTGCATCTGAGACACTTGATCCTCCACTTTCAACCATCCCACCTTTCAAAGTGGGAAGATTCCAGATGAGTTCTAATTGGAAGGTCTAAAATAAGCCTTATTAATTTATTATATACGCATAATCAAAATAAGGCTGAATTAAAGCTCCTGCCAGAATTAGCTTTGTTTTTTCATCCAAAAACTTTGATATTCTGGCCAAAAAGCGGACTCTCTGATTTACTTTGGTGATTACCTTTTGGGCCTGACCTACTCCAGATAAGTTGCAATCTAACATACATCCAAGATAACTGACTGATTCCTTGGCAATAATTACAATATCTCCAGCTAGGACCTTAAAACCTGAGGCTTTCTTTAACTTTATCTTTGTTCCAAACAATATAGATTCAGTTTTCCCTAAATGAAGTGATAATCTGTTATCAGCCATCCACATGCTAACATTTAGAAGTTCTGCGCTAAGTATGCTTTCAATCATATTTTTATCCTTATGTGAAACAACCAACGCAGAATCATCTGCATATAAAAAAAGACTGCATGAACAAGCAGACTTTAAGTCATTTATATATAGCAGAAAGAAAAGTGAACCCAAAACGCTCTCCTGAGGTACCCCACAGTCCATGCCCTTTGGTTGAGACATTTTCCCCCCAATGT
>NC_135857.1:2333690-2473690 GCF_031162955.1 Sander vitreus
CTATGATGGCTAAGGAACTCTTTTGATGACTTTCGTATAAATTTTCAAAAAGGTGACAAATGTCTGAGAAAGCCACAAAAATGAGGGAAAAAAAGCTACCAAAATGTTTTAAAAAAAAGTGACATGCAGTAACAAAAGCACGTCAATAAACTCAACATGTCTGGCCCTTGGTGTGATTCTCTTTTTCCAGTGTGGCCCTCTGGGAAAATGAGTTTGACATCCCTGGCTTAGATGGTCAACGCTAAGTTTTCATCACATCATCACGAAGGCATTTCTGTCAAGCTATAATCAGGACCGTCTTTGCTGTGTTCTCTTCACAGTCAGAGTATTATTTTTTTTAGACATGAAGTTTATATAGTACTAGTGTCTCTGTGTGTGCTTATGTGTTGTTGCGTCCTAATGTGTGTCTGTACACTTTCACCTGTGTCTGCTGAGTATGATACTTGTGTTGTGTTTTTCTCATGCCATCAACCTGCCAGTTGTCATGATCTGGAATAGTGGTTGTCATTTGACTTGTCTATGCCTTTTATGTCTTTCTTGTTTTATGTTTTATGTGTTGTATTGTTGTAGCGTATCTATTGTTTTAAGCCATTAACCTGCTAGGGACTGCAGATGAAAATTAGCCTGTATGGCTAAATCTGGCACAATTACATGTTGGACTCTGTACTCATGTTGATTAATGTGCATTGTCCCTTTTAAATAAATAAAAACAAAATAAATAAAAAAAGAGTAGTTATACTGGTCTTTGGTTTAAGCCAGAAAAAAAGTCTAGTTTAGTGTCTGTGCCTGCTGGGAAAATGTCATCCCCACCCACACAAACTAGCATTAGGCGCCCTATGAGCTAATAAAATGGATGCATTATCAACAAGTTCTCTTAGATGGAGAACAGTCTAGAAAATGTGGTTTGGTGAGACTTTTATTTTCTCGCCAGAAATGATTTCAATCGTTTTTTTGTTTTGTTGGTTGAATTCTCTTTCAGCTGAAGGAGCTATGCATGATGGCCGATCTCCCATTATTATTGATAATACAAACACCCAAGCGTGGGAAATGAAGCCATATGTCAAAATGGTGGGTATAGGATTTTGAATACAATTTGAGTGTTTGGTTACAGTGTACCACATCACCTCCACTAACCCAACATGTTTTCAACAGGCCTTGGAGAGAGGATACAAAGTGGACTTTTGTGAACCTGACACCAGCTGGAAGTTTGATCCTTATGAGCTGGAGAAGTATGACTTTTTTAAATTATCATATTAAATATATATGCCAGTGCTGAGCATACCAATTTACTGTATTTAAAAGTACACACCTTAAAGTTTAAAGATCTGGTAGATTACTGATTACTTACAGATTACTGACTATTAAGCAAAAAATAAAAAGCTGCCTGGAAACTTCCAACAGCTATTCGCAGATAGCGGAGGGGGGGTTATAACTTGAGAGGGGTTTTAAATTTGAAACAACAGTATGCTGACAAACTGGTAAAGCCTGATTGTCCTAAACGGCAACAATGGTTTAAGGTCATACAAGAAATAAGGGCAATAGAAAGGTTGACTTTTGTGCTAGGTTTGAGAGAAGATTTATATGCCAAAAGATGGCAGAAGGGGACATTTTACTAAAATAAAACATAAGGACATCGGTTCACAGCTGGGACTCATTAGTGGATGAAGCAGCGACTTGAAATGTATACATTTTATTTCTATTTTTGTGGCTATCATCACCTTTGCTCACAGGACCGGTTTCCTTTTTTTGGGGGCGGGGGTTCTAGCCTGACAAGCCAGACCCACATCCAGATGTTGGGTCTGGGAACTCACCATTGGCAGGGCTCAATCCGAGGGGCGGGATAAATGGTTGTCTTTCAAATAGGATAGCGCTACAACCAGGCAGAGCAACGAAGAAGGTAGCGAAGCTAGTTGATAGATTCAACTTTTGCCGTATCCGGTCGGCAAAACTCCGAACACATCGTCCTTTTTTAAGAATGACTTCAGAGCCGTTCTTTGTTCTTTTCTCAAAGAAAAGCTGAACTCCAAGTCTTCCAGAAGACCGCTGTTCCCAGCAGCAGCAGCCATAAGCCCGCCTACCAACTCTATACACGATGTGATTGGCCTGACTAGAGTTTGGTTTTTCTAGCTCGCAAGCCAACGGAGAGTGCCTTTTTGATTTCTCTAGTTTGACTGTGATTTAGATGTGGTGAAGACTGGGGGTAACACATTACCCCCAGTCTGATGTTAAATGTTATACTTCTATATACTTTCTAATTTGTTTATACATTTTATATATAGTTTCTTTGTTGTATTTTGTTTGAAATAGAGATTTCTTTCATTCATTCATCCAAAAACATCTAGAAGCTTACGTTCCCCCACTGCCCTGTTTTCCCTCCAGGAGGAACAGGCACGGTGTTCCCCAGGAGAAGATCGCCCAGATGATGGATCGATTTTCATTTCCCATATCTGTAGACATCGTCATGAGTTCACAAGAGCCGCCTCACGTGAGCCACAGACATGGACCAGAGCAGCAGCAGACGATGATGATGAGGAGGAGGAGGAGGATAACCCCGCCTTTCTGTTAGTTTTTCACAGGAACTTAACCAGCCAAATAATTTGCCCTGAAGAACAACTTTTTTTAAAATATTGTTAACTACTGTTTCTGTCATTTTTAATCAATTATTTTTGTATACTGTAAATGTATGTAAAGAAAGAAGAAATATATTTTTTCTGAAGATTTCATAATTAAATTTTCACCTAAAACATCTTTGCTAGGAAAGGAAATTTGCATTATTTTTGGCATTTTTTTATTCAAGACCGGTATTTCAGACATCCAGTTTGTGTTATCTACAATATGCAACAACATGAGAAACCAAAAGGTTGTCCTCATCTGCCTCATGTTGGTTGGTTGGTTGTTAGAATAGTTTTTGATGTATTTTGATTCCCTGAAATCAGCAGAGCAGCTGCTACAATATTCTACTCCGGTAAACCAAAGTTTCATAGTTGATCAACCTCTTGGTTATGCCAACATGTTTCTTTTTTAAGGCAAGGAGTTTTTTGCCAATGACTGCAGGACGTTCGTCATCTAGTGCCACATTTAAATTTAGTGAACATTAAAAAACACTCAGGAGTGTGTTGTGATATACAGTATATGTATACTCCTGTCACTTTGAACTGCTTTTATATTTTAAGCAAACTTAACATATGCCAATATTTGCAGTCAAAATCAAAAGTAGCCCTCAGTATCTGGTGTGGCCACCAGCTGCATTAAGTACTGCAGTACATCTCCTCCTCATGTACTGCACCAGACTGGCCAGTTCATTAAGTACTGCAGTACATCTCCTCCTCATGTACTGCACCAGACTGGCCAGTTCATTAAGTACTGCAGTACATCTCCTCCTCATGTACTGCACCAGACTGGCCAGTTCATTAAGTACTGCAGTACATCTCCTCCTCATGTACTGCACCAGACTGGCCAGTTCATTAAGTACTGCAGTACATCTCATGTACTGCACCAGACTGGCCAGTTCTTGCGGTTGTTGTTGCCAGCCTGTACCTGTCCCACAGGTGTGATATTGGGATGTACCGATCCTATGCAGGTGTTGTTACACGTGGTCTGCCACTGCGAGGACAATCAGCTGTGCTTCCTGTCTCCCTGTAGCGCTGTCTTAGGCGTCTCACAGTAGGGACATTGCGATGCATTGCCCTGGCCACATCTGCTGTCCTCATGCCTCCTTGCACCGTGCCTAAGGCACGTTGACGCAGATTATCAGAGACCCTGGGCGTCTTTCTTTTGGTGTTTTTCAGAGTCAGTAGAAAGGTCTCTTTACTTTCCTAATTTTCTTAATTGCCTACCGCCCTTAAGCTGTTGTCTTTTCGACCGTTCAACAGGTGCATGTTCATTAATTGTTTATGGTTCATTGAAGAAGCACGGAAAACATTGTTTAAACCCTTTACAATGACGATCTCTAAAGTTATTTTGATTTTATAAAAGTATCTTTAAAATACAGTGTCCTGTTTCTTTTTTTGCTGAGTTTATGTATGTATACAGCTATATTAATATTCTCATGAGTTCTTCCATGTGAGTGATGCATGAATAGGCTGCCTATACAGTTAAATGTTTGTGTTTTTACTATTTTATGTCTTTATGGGGTCAAATTATTTTCATTCACAGATTAGTTGTCAGGGGAAATCTTTTAGGTCAGATGTTAGAAAATCATTATTTGTCCAGACTTTACCAATGGGACATTTCTGATGTCCATAAAGGATGAACTCACAAATTAAATCCATTTCAAATCAATAGTTAGGTGCTCCTATGTACACTGTAGAGGGTTTGCATGCTGTGATTATTCACCCTGGACATTCCTAATGTGTTTTTAATGTAAGCGATGGGGGGGAAAAAATCCTCAGTTGTCATGTTGTGCATTATTTTAGAGTACATGAAGCTTTAGCAGTCTTGAGTTAGAAAAATCAAGTGGATATCTTCTAAATTTGCTGTATTTTTAGTGTAAAATTTTGTTCTGAAAATCGAAGTGAAGCAATGAACAAAATATGCAATAATTATTGAGTCTTGGTAAACACACTGAACCTGTTAGCCAAACAGAAAAACCCAAGTACACCTGCATTAAATAACGGTGTGAAAATAGAGAGCCCATCACAGTGGAAGCCCTGATATCTAGCAGAGTAACCGTAAACCTGAGTAAACCTCATACTGCAGCACTGATTATTGGGTCATGCTGGATTTCCCATTTTGCCTTTGTATTCCCTCTGGTGCTCATTTAAGCAGCACACAGAGATGCTGTTTTGTTGACTTGATGTTTTTCCAATCAGTGGAGTCCTGTGGAGAGCCAGGCATTATTGTTCTGTTTTTACGTATGATGTCTCCATTTGAGCATGGAAATATGATCCAGTATATCCTGGTATTCTAGAAATCTAAAATCTTTACGCTAATATGTTTTTTTTTTTTGTTTTTTTAAATCACATTATGTTGGACCTCAGTGTTTTATTGCTCCCTGTGGATTTTGGGTCATGTTGATATTTTTCTGTGGAGCTTGATGTGATAGATCTGGGTTACCTTCCCTTTTCTCTGCTTGGCTTCATGTACACTCCACTATTTCATGTTTTAAAACAGCAAAGGAAAGGAACACTGGGTGCACATAAACTAAGAATATTTTACCAACTATGTGTTTGAATGAATGATCAGTTGAGACTTAAAGGTCCCATGGCATGACAATTTCACCTTATGAGGTTTTTTTTAACATTAACATTAGTTCCCCCAGCCTGCCTATGGTCCCCCAGTGGCTAGAAATGGTGATAGGTGTAAACCGAGCCCTGGGTATCCTGCTCTGCCTTTGAGAAAATGAAAGCTCAGATGGGCCGATCTGGAATCTTCCCTTTATGACGTCATAAGGAGAAAGGTTACCTCCTCTTTCTCTGCTTTGCCCGCCCAGAGAATTTGGCCCACCCATGAGAGAGAGAGACATCATGGCTTGCAAACGAGTGAAGCATGGCAGTTGGTCAAGGCCACACCCCCACTGTCCACCTTGCTCATTGTCAGACTGGCTCTAGTGGCTGTAATTCTGCACCAAGACTGAATTTCTGGAAAGAGACTTCAGATACAGTATTAGGGGACCACTAAGGTCTATATAAAAGAGACTTCAGATACAGTATTAGGGGACAACTAAGGCCTATATAAAAGAGACTTCAGATACAGTATTAGGGGACAACTAAGGCCTATATAAAAGAGACTTCAGATACAGTATTAGGGGACAACTAAGGTCTATATAAAAGAGACTTCAGATACAGTATTAGGGGACCACTAAGGTCTATATAAAAGAGACTTCAGATACAGTATTAGGGGACCACTAAGGCCTATATAAAACAGACTTCAGATACAGTATTAGGGGACCACTAAGGCCTATATAAAACAGACTTCAGATACAGTATTAGGGGACCACTAAGGTCTATATAAAAGAGACTTCAGATACAGTATTAGGGGACAACTAAAGGCCTATATAAAAGCATCCAAAAAGCAGCATGTCATAGGTCCTTTAAAACTCTAACAGTGGGTATGGACAAAATAACAGAAACATCTTACAATAGTAGCCCTGCTGTAAAAAGTCAACTGCAGTCAATTTGGTCAGTTTTTGTTCTTTGTTGTTGAGTCTGTTGATTGTATTGTTGTTAAGCAAATATGCTTATTCAGTCTAATTTAGTCTGTGATGGCGAGGATCTACTTGTGATCACATTTCCTTCTCTTTCTCTTTCTTTTTGTGTGTTATCTTATGGTTTCTGAGATGAAAGTAAAGTTCCTGTTTGGTTACCTTCAGTAAATGTTAACAGGGCTCTTCGAGGTTTCAGGATTAAGAGACATATCGATGACTGATCGAGACTGCAGTATGCATTGGACTGCAACTGTTCTCCAGAGGTTTATTAACACAGCACTGGTCTAGATCTATAGAGTCCACCAGTGCCAATGTGTAAGCGGTTACACTTTACTTGAAGGTATCTACACAAGAGTGACATGACACTGTCATGAACGTGTCATAAACATTATAAACAAGTCATAAATGTTGATGACATAACGCTTCTGTCAGTTAAGTGTCATTTGGTTTTTGTCATGACAAGTTAGGGTTCATGTGTCATTAAATGATGTGTAATTTATAACTCAATTACCAGTTTTAATGTCCTGACGGGGTAACAGGTCATGAAGGCATTTTGTGTAACTGATTACAATCATTTTGTGTAATGGATTACAATCTTCTCAATTATTCTCTGTAACTCTGGCAAAGTGCAATGCATCTTTTGAACATATTTATAATGACCTCCCTTTTGCACATCCAATATGCACACCGTATGCATGCACATGTAAAGGGAATAGTTTTTTAATTTAACTTTTATGTTATTACTTGTGTTTTGATATTTGATTGTTTTTGATTTTAATATTTGATTAATTCCACCCACTACTCTTCGTTCAGTGGGGTTTCTTTGCTGCTGTGACGTGAATTTCCCTCCGGGGGGGGAGGGAGGGGTATAAATAAAGTCCATCCAGCCATCCATCTAGAAAGGAAAATGACATGTTTGTGTAAAGGGTTTAAATGTAAACGAGTGGAATGGTAATTTAAAGTGAGAGGTTCAAGAAAATGAAAGAAAACTGGAAGAGGTCCCAGATACCGGACTTTGGCTACGTTCACACTGCAAGTCTTAATGCTTAATTCTGAGTTTTTGCTCATATCCAATTTTGTTTTTGGCTATTCACATTACCTTTTAAAATGTGGCCTATACCAGATTCCAGTGTGAACTGTTTGCGGTTTCGAACTGACCCGCATGATCAACAGACCAATAACAACGACATCAGGCGCAGCACGCTGTTGCACTGAAGTTAGGGAGGTTATGGAGGAAGTCAGCATTTTCGCTTTTATTTCAAAAATCTTGTGTAATGGCAGCCGTAACATTAATGAGCATTCACTAATTAGGTCTAACAGCTCCCTCTCCCTCCATTGACTCGCTCCATCACTTCTCCATGTTGTAGGCCTAGTCAAGTTTTTAATATGTACTGTCTGTGTCTCGGGCTAACTCCCACCAGAGCATTATTGTGACAAATGTCGATAGATTGACATAAAAGTCGCATCAAATCCGCCTTGGTTGTTCACACTGCGGTCGCATTGAAAAAAATCAGACCTGGGTCTGATTCAGGACCACATATGGAAGTGGTCTAAATGTGATTTGAAAAAAATCAGATCTGGGCAAGATTTGAGTATTCACACTACTTCTGAAGAAGTCTGACCTGGTCACTTGAACCCAAACTAATTTAAGGCCACTTTTGCCTGCAGTCTGAACGTAGCCTTTGAGTAGATATAAAGGCTAAGCTGTTTAGTCGGTTCTCCCTGAGATAACAATGACCCTGTGTAAGAAAAATCAATGTGGAGGCCGTTTTAAAGGAGCTTTTAAATGGGGTTACCTTCCATCTTAGCAGTTTGAGTCATTGTGAATCTTATTTTATTGGAATCTAAACCACTGATGCTTAAAGTTGTGGCAATATCTTTGAGCAGAGATCAATCAGTAAATCAGTAACAAAAATGAATCAAAAAAATCAAAACCGCATGAGAAAGACTGTTGGATGTTGGACAACAATTATAAAGCAAAACTCACCGTCAATTCATGTAAGATATTCCTGTAATTAATTCTAAACTAGTTAGGCCCAATTATTTTACAGACATTTTTGTAGAAGATGTGGTTTTTATTTGCTTGTGTATAAAATGTTGCCACTCATAGACATTTCAGAGGCTTCGATGGTTCCATCCTTCTTGTTAGAATATTGAATGTAGAATGAAATAACCTCTTTGCAAATCAAATCAAGAACATCATCATAGGGGCGGCCTCTGGCTCGCCCAGTGGGAGCATTCGCCCCATGTTGGCTGAGTCCTGCAGCCGTGAGGGTTCGAGTCTGACCTGCTGCTCTTTGCTGCGTGTCATCCCCCATCTCTCCCCCTTGATATCTAACTTTTCTATCTAATAAAGGCCTAAAAATGCCACAAAAAAAGAACACCATCATATTCTCACCAAGAAGCAGGCTGTTAGCTGCCTTCTGTATCTTTAAAGGGAAAGCGTTGACCATTGAAATCCTGAAGCTGTCAAACATCCTGGACCTTGATAAAGCCAGGCTCACATGAGCAGGAGCATTGGACACTGACAGGGGTGAGATGAACTGTTCATTTCACGAAAAAACGTGATTATTATGTTTTAAAACCTGATCCAACACTTCTCGACAGTTTGACCTAATACAGACAAAGCTTGTCGTTAAAGGTCCCATGACATGGTGCTCTTTGGATGCTTTTATATAGGCCTTAGTGGTCCCCTAATACTGTATCTGAAGTCTCTTTTATATAGACCTTAGTGGTCCCCCTAATACTGTATCTGAAGTCTCTTTTATATAGGCCTTAGTGGTCCCCTAATACTGTATCTGAAGTCTCTTTTATATAGGCCTTAGTGGTCCCCCTAATACTGTATCTGAAGTCTCTTTTATATAGGCCTTAGTGGTCCCCTAATACTGTATCTGAAGTCTCTTTTATATAGGCCTTAGTGGTCCCCCTAATACTGTATCTGAAGTCTCTTTTATATAGACCTTAGTGGTCCCCCTAATACTGTATCTGAAGTCTCTTTTTATATAGGCCTTAGTGGTCCCCTAATACTGTATCTGAAGTCTCTTTTATATAGGCCTTAGTGGTCCCCCTAATACTGTATCTGAAGTCTCTTTTTATATAGGCCTTAGTGGTCCCTAATACTGTATCTGAAGTCTCTTTTATATAGACCTTAGTGGTCCCCTAATACTGTATCTGAAGTCTCTTTTATATAGGCCTTAGTGGTCCCCTAATACTGTATCTGAAGTCTCTTTTATATAGACCTTAGTGGTCCCCTAATACTGTATCTGAAGTCTCTTTCCCCAAATTCAGCCTTGGTGCAGAATTACAGCCACTAGAGCCAGTCCCACAATGATCTTTCCTTAGGATGTGCCATTTCTGTGTCTGTAGCTTTAAATGCTATTGAGGAGGAGAGGGGGGGACAAGGTGGAGAGTGGGGGGTGTGGCCTTGACCAACTGCCACTTTACTTGTTTTCAAGCCATGATGTCTCTCTCTCTCATGGGTGGGCCAAATTCTCTGGGTGGGCAAAGCAGAGAAAGAGGAGGTAACCTTTCTCCCTTATGACATCATAAAGGGAAGATTCCAGATCGGCCCATCTGAGCTTTCATTTTCTCAAAGGCAGAGCAGGATACCCAGGGCTCGGTTTACACCTATCACCATTTCTAGCCACTGGGGGACCATAGGCAGGCTGGGGGAACTCATAAAAGATCCTAAAACAGCTGGTCAGGCTTGACACGCAGATGATCTGAGATGTGCTCTCGTCTAGGAAACCACAGGGCGTTGCTTGTAATTATAATGAAAAAAGAGAATCTGCACATCCATTCTGTGAAGCTTTCATTCACTGACCTTCTTCAGGCTGCTCGGAAATGATCTTATTATTAATAGAAAGGATAACATGTTCTTCCAATCATTGTACTGTACACTGAATCTTAGCTCCAGCTCCTCAACAACAACCTTTATCTGATGAGGATTAAAATGGTTAAATTTTTTTTACTTTAAGTAATATTTTTGCACACTACATACACAATAAACCGTTGGCAGCCTTTTGTGGGTGTCACATTCTCATTAGGGGCTGAGCCACCCTAAAGGTCTGATCCTAGAATCGCCCCTGGTCATGCCTCAGCGAATCTTTTGTACACGCTCTATATATATATATATATATATATATATATATATATATATATATACTGTGTATCAGCACTCTTCACAGGGATCACCCAGGAAACTAGTAATCCTTTCTTCAGTAATAGAGCGAATAAGAAAGGAGGTAGAGTCGCCATTTTGTTTAATGACTCGTTCCAATGTACTCAAATATCTTATGGAAACTTTGCTTCTTTTGAAAATGTGGCTCTTCAGCTAAGGTCCCCCTCTCGACCTATATTTCTAATTATCTACAGGCCACCTAAATACTGTGCATCCTTCTTTGACGACTTTAGTGAACTGCTGTCTATAATCTGTATTAACTTTGACTGTGTAGTTATTACTGGTGATTTCAACATTCATGTTGACAACCCCCAGGATAGAGGGACCAAATAACTGTGTTGTATTTTTGAGAACTATGGACTGACTCAGCATGTGACGGAGCCCACACACAACAACGGACCACACTCTGGACTTGATTATCTCGAAGGGTTTGAACATTTCCAAGGTTTTGGTGACTGATGCTGCTCTCTCTGATCATTCCTGTGTTTTCTTTAATGGCACTATCTCTGTGCACAAAAGTGTCCAAACAATGTTAATAAGAAAACAGTATATCACTGACAACACCAGTGAAACATTCATTCAGCTTTTCTCGTCCACACCCACCCTCTCAGGGGTCTCAGTCACTGAGCTTGTAGACAATTTCAATTGTAAAATTACAAATGTTATTGATTGCATTTCTCCCATTAAGGTAAAAGCTGTCTCTGATAAGAAAAGAGCTTCATGGAGAAACGCCATACTGGTAAGAACAGAAAAAAAAGAGTGTCGAAAAGCAGAACGCAGGTGGTGAAAAACTAATCTCCAGGTCCACTACAACACCTATAAAGAGGGACTTCGCATTTATAATTTGGAACTGAGGAATGCAAGGCGGTCCTTCTTCTCGGACATTACTTTATTAATCAAAAATGTTTCGAATTGTTTGGCTACAGATCTTCTACAGATCTTGTAAACACGTCTCTTCTCTCAGGTATCTTCCCACAGGCCCTGAAAACTGCAGTCATTAAGCCACTCTTAAAAAAGAACAATCTAGACACGTCACTAATGAGCAACTATAGGCCGATATCAAACCTTCCATTTTTAAGTAAAATCATTGAAAAAACTGTTTCTCAACAACTCAACCTTTTCTTGTCACTAAACAACAGTTTTGATGCCTTCCAGTCAGGTTTTCGACCACACCACAGCACTGAGACAGCTCTTGTTAAAGTCTTTAATGACATCCAGTTAAACACAGATAGTGGCAAAATTTCAGTCTTGGTATTACTTCATCTCAGTGCTGCATTTGATACGGTCGACCATGACATATTACTAGACCGATTGGAAAACTGGGTTGGCATTTCTGGCTCAGTACTAAAGTGGTTTGAGTCTTATTTAAAGAATAGGGACTACTTTGTGTCTATAGCGAATTATACATCTGAGCATACAAATATGACGTGCGGAGTTCCCCAAGGCTCCGTTCTGGGGCCTCTCCTGTTTAACATCTACATGTTTCCACTATGGAAAACAATAAAATAAGTTGCAGCTGATTCAGAACCCTGCTGCTCGAGTCCTCACTAAGACCAGGAGAGTGGATCACATCACTCCAGTTCTGAAGTCTCTACACTGGCTTCCAGTGCCTCAAAGAATTGATTACAAAATACTTTTCCTGGTTTATAAATCACTAAACGGTTTAGGGCCAAAATACATTTCTGATCTGCTACTACACTATGAACCACCCAGACCTCTCAGGTTGTCTGGGACAGGTCTGCTTGTTGTCCCCAGAGTCAGAACTAAACAGGGGGAAACAGCATTTAGTTTTTATGCTCCACATATCTGGAACAAACTCCCAGAAAACTGCAGGTCTGCTGCAACTCTCAGTTCTTTTAAATCAAGGCTGAAGACCTATCTTTTTGATGTTGCCTTTCTTTAAATAACTGTTCATTTCTTATACTGAAGCTGCATTGTTGACACTGTATAACAATCTATATAAGCATATAAAGAGAAATTCCTATTTTATCTGCTTTTATATATTTAACTGTTTAACTGCTCTTCAATGTTTAATTTCTTATACTGCACTGTAACTTTTTTTTCTCGTATTTTATTTGTTTTTAATTTTTTATCTTTTTTCATGTAAAGCACTTTGAATTGCCCTGTTGCTGAAATGTGCTATACAAATAAAGCTGCCTTGCCTTGCAAGCTGCCTTCAGTAGACAGTGAAACAACCAGCAAGGTTATGCTGACCGCCGACTGTAATTTGTGCAACAATGACACAATATCCTGCTGTTTTTTAACAACAGGATATCAGAAACAGGAAAAGTCATACATTATAATCTGCGCAGGAGCTAGCGTGCCCATGCTTCCTGCATTTCTGACATAACAAATACTGTCCCTAACTGAAAAGAAATCTGTACACAAAAATGTACATCTGTACATTAATTATGATAAACGTATGATCTTTTGTTTCTACATATTTGTCTGTTTGTGTGACTAAAATTAATAAATACATAAACATTTGAGCTATTAGCTGCTTTTGGCTATTAGTTACCTCCTTTTAATGTTTTGCACTTTTACTGAGCTTTGGTTTCTGCAGCCAGAGAGACTCTTCAGATTTTCCTCAACCTGTGAGACTATTTCTGCCTCTGAGGAACATTTGCAGCTCTTTAAAAACACAGATCTTCATGCTGGAGGGCCTGTAAGAGTCCTTGAAACACAAACATTATGAAGGATGGAGCCTGACTACTATATTAATTCACAATTGCATAAACAGAGTGATGGAACAGAAGCTTAGAGTAGTGGCAGCAATGTGGAGGTGGAGGTTTGCAAAGTCACTGTTGTTTATGAGCCTCTAGACCTCACCTGGAGGCGACGTGTGTGTTTTCAACATCCCACCCTGTTCATCGGCCAACAGTGTGTGTTTGTACAGTGTACTTTGCAGATGTCAAGGTGTGTAATTGCAATGTGAGGCAGAAAAAGAGCATATGTGCTCTGAATGATGATGATGTGAGGAAGATGTGATGAACGCTTTGTGCTTCCCTGAATGGCAGTGATGAGCCACAATTAAGTCACTGCCATTACCCATCTCGAGACAGAAAGGGCAGATGAAATCACAGCTGACACTCACGCTGGGGAGGGGGGCACAGAACTACCAAAACTGGATACGCAGGCTAATGTGTGCAAATTACCACCCCCGCCAAGAAAAGCATAATGATGTAGAAATAAGTTTATTTTATAATTCTGTTGTGTTATTATAACCTCCATTTCATTGATGTCTTTGCAAGATCAGGATGAACAGGAAACACTGATGGACACTGTGGCTCACTATATCCCTTATGCTGGGGGCTAAAGAGAGGACGTGTTTTCTGCAAGGCTTCAAATAATGCATTCTTTTTTTTCGTTTAAAAAAAACAAAAAAAACATGGTGGCTGGGTTGGATTGAGTTGGTAAAGCACACGCACTAACAGAATCAGAATCAAAAAAGCTTTATTGCCAAGTAAGTTTTTTACACATACAAGGAATTTGTTTTGGTGTTGTAGGTGCATGTCACACGTTCTCTAAAATAATAGGTTATATATATATATATATATATATATATATATATATATATATATATATATATATATATATATATATATACAGTATGTAGGCTATTAAAAATAAGAGAATAAAAATACAGTGGCATGTAGAGCCAGAGGTGGGGTGTGGAGATAGTCAGGGTGGGTTCCAGGTCTTGTTGATAAGGCTAGTGGCGGGGGGGAAACTGAGAGACTTATGCCTCGATGCATAGGTCCAGGGTTCGAGTCCGACCTGTGAGTATTTTCTGCATGTCTTCCCCCCTCTCTCTCTCCCCTTTCTCAGCTATCCTGTCGATTAAAGGCAGAAAAGCCCCAATAATCTTAAAAACATGGTCACAGCTCTCATGAATAAATGTCAACTTGTCACCATGTAGCATACTGTCAATGTCTTGTAGATTGTTGTCAACCTTGAATTAAACTGATTAGATGAATTGTTCAGTCTCCTCCTGGTGCAGCCCTCATTTCCAAACAGGGATTTAATGAAGGTTAAAATCCATTTAGCCTGAAAGGTGATAAGGCATAAAATGAACACTTTCATGAGAACAACATGCATTAGTGAATAATGATGTGGTTTGGCTTTGCAATTACAGGCATAAACATTAGTCATTTTATAAATGTTCCCTGTAAAACGGCTCTTTAATATGTTGTCTCTCTACACATTGCACGTTGTTGATTGTGGTTGTCACGTGACTCTGACAGCCAATGATAACCGTGGTCTGCAACCGCACAGCGTGTCATCTTTTTTACACACCATCGACCAATCAGCGGAGTCAAGTCAATCACAATGAAACCGGACACTAAGTTATGTATTCTTCAAAATAAAAGCGTAGAATTGTGTTATTTTGACACGTGTGAGCAGTAGTAGGCCTACGGTATAGGCTACTAATACATACATGTGGAGTAAATACTGGACAAGACTTAAGTCAATACAATTGCATATGATAAAAAAAGTGTGCCTCAGTAAAATAATCTGATTAATATGCTAATTTTCTCCCATTTCAATTTGGTTGACAAAAGCATGTCATTTTAATATATTCCTCAATGTTGGTAATAACAAAGCTATAGTCCACTACTGTCAAGAGAAGATGACCTGGAACTGTTCAACATCTGCATCCATTCAGCCAAAGAGTAGTCTCGCATCTCCAGAGTCCTGTGTAAGCCAAAAAGAGACCGAATAAAGCTTTAAACCTTTAAATCATCAATCAATAGGGCAGCACCGAACAAGAAAATAATGTATTAAAGTGGAATGCATGAGGAGTGAATTACTGTGCCCAAATAGTTATGTACGCTTGGTCATTACACTCGTTTTTATGTTTAGTTTCCTACAGCATTAAGCCAGTAGTATTTTAAGCCACCACATCTAAACCACAGGGCTTTGCTTGAGGTTTGTAATTATTGTGATCTCTATTTTAACTTTGATTATAATAATGCACACTGCTGTTTGTGAAATAGTCATTGTTGTATCATACATTCAATCACTGTCATTGAGAAGGATGAGATGTTCTTCCTATCATTATTGGGAATCATCTTCATCTAACATTTGCTTTGCTATTATCTCCTATTGTTGTATTGTAAGATGTAGACTTATCCTTTACTTTGTGTGATGAATTACTGCTGTTTGTTTCAATGCCCTATATTATATTTCAAAAGGTAGCCTAGTACAATATTCTTTTTTACTTACACACAGTAGTAGACTCTCTCTTGTGTTGTGGTAGAGGCTGAAAAACATGAATGTTGAATAAAATAAACATATATAGTTAATTCCCGTTAATTCCCATATATTCCTGTTAATTCCCATGGAAAGTTTCCAACTTTGAAAATTCCCGGAATTTTGCAACCCTAGGCAGGGAACGGTTTTACACTTTCACCAATGAGGCTTTAATTTTGAAACATCTCACCGGAAGCCTTGCTCTAACTCCTTACTATCTTGACAGGTGTGGAGGTCAACATGCTATGGATTTGATACCGTCGGGTGCACAGTACGCTGCTGGCGGGCACACACCGCAGGTACTTCCCTCCTCTCACGTTACCCGTCCTCGCGATGTCGGTGCCGGTGCCGATGCCGCCGTGTCGAGCGCGTGCCTCTGATCCTGATCACAGGTCGATCATATAGATCAGAGACAGAGAGGGAAGTTTACCTCCAGCGACCCGACGATAGAGGCGGATCATCGCACGGCGCCTTAACTTGCACGTTGTACGGTAAGAGGCTTTGTATGTTCAGTCAATCATAAAGTGCAGAAGATGGTGTGCAAATATTGACATGATTGTAGCAGTTATTGCAGGGTGGGAATTATATTTTTGTTGGTTAAATCCGACATTGGATTGCCTATATGTATTTTTAATGTGAATTGATTTTATCTCCATTGAAGAAACTTTGATGGGACATAAAGTCAGTGGTGTAGTCTAATGTATTGTAGTGTAGCCTACTCTATATATATAGATATTAGCTAAAATCTGCCTTTTTTTTGGGGGGGGGGGGGCAGGGACATATCATAGTGGGGGGTCTGGGTGTCCTCCCCGAGGGAAGTTTTGAGAGCATCAACAACTTAATTTCCTGTATTCGGATACACTTTTATGCACCACTTTACAGTGGAAATACCTTTATTTGTGAAGAAGGAAAACACATGCCAATTCAAAATATATCAAAAATATAATGGAAAGTATGTTGTTGCGTGTCATTGGGCATTTTTAAGTGGGTATATGGAAATCCTGGAGCTTCCTTAGTGGGTATTTACTGCGTATACCTGCGTATCACATAGACGACACCACTGTATAAAGTAGTACCCTATATGCAGGGCAAGTATGATACCCTATAGCCTATCCATTCTTAGTTTAAAATATATTTGGCGGTATACTTTGCAATATTTCAAAGCACATACAGTTGATCCCCAAAAAAGAAATGATTCTGATTCAATTGAGTTGCATTTTGTCTGCCCGATGATTGTACTCTATTGTCTACATGAAGTCATTATTGTCTGCATACTTAAATGGAGAAAAATACAGTAAGATATGTCTATCTACATGCAGTGTGAGAACAATAGATGCTTGCAGCAGTGATGGGAGTCTAAGTATAGCAGGCTACCTCTCATATTGATGTTGAGTCATGAACTGCTAACACCTGATTGGTAGACCTGTGGTTGAGTTCATGCAGCGGTTAGTGGCAGCTGGCAGGATGACTGTGCAGCCCTGTCTGTTCTTAATATCACCACTAATCTCAGTAAAGCACTGCTGAGGTCTGACCTGAGGGCTCACTCATCCAGGAACATTTGTCTAAAGTTAGATATGTGCAGAATTGTACAACTTTAAAGGAAAACCGCTGCTCATATTGTGCTATATGTTGTGACCAAAATATCTTTTTATGGAATTTATTTTGATATTTGGAGATTTACCAGGGAAGCTAAATTCACAAAGCAAAGCCTATAATTGATGGCTGATTTTATACCTGAGACAAATCTGAGTGCCAGACATTGCCTCTGTCCTCTGACTTAATTTTAGTTCCCATTGTCAGTCAGAGACAGTGCTCTGAGCCTCCCCAGCTGCCAGTTACATAATATCAGCCGAGGACTGTCACAGTTTAGTGAGCAGACGTGGAAACTCAGGCAAAATTGAGCAGCGGCAATACTGAAGGAGGCTAGATTATAACGTTACATAAGGGATGTTTTCCTTCCACTTGGCTGGGATGATGCAGATGGTGGTGGTCCAGAAATAGGTCTGAGTGAAGGAAGAAGGGATGCTGCACACACTATATATTTACCAATGGAGGAGTAACACAGGCAAGCCTGGAAATGCACAGTGAGGGTACGGAGCTGACATTCAATTTATAGAGTGAAATATTTGCATTTCATGTAGCACAGGCTGGCCTTTGTTACTATTATCCTGCCGTTAATGTTCCCAGTAGTATTCATTGTGTACAGTGGTGCACACAAGGGGGCACCAGACAATATTACATTCAAGGGCAGAGTCTAATGTATTTTAAGAGAGGTGGAGGGGAAATGACTGATAGCTTTCCTACTGGCTAACCTCATCAGCAAAGTGCACTGTGGCATTGCATGGTTCATTAGGTTGCATCTGTTTTAAGTTTGTTGTTGTGAATGTCTTTACAGGCAGACATACTTAAAACAGATACGGATGTCGACTGGAAAGACAATCTAACTTGTTCATTTCTAAATTCGATGCTATCCAACAGAGCACTAAAACCCCCATAAGCAGGTTTTCACACTCAAGTGAATTGTAATGAAATATTATGCAATGAAATCGGAGATAAACGGTAAATGGTAAATGTTTCCCCACTATCTGTTGGTATATTTGCCAAAGTTGTATTTTATGTTCAGCGCTTATTGATTCTGCAGCGTATGGCAGTGATTTATGATGCATGCATGGTATGAGGTGGCACTGCCAACTTTCATTCATCACTCGGAATTTAAAATGACAAATGATCCATAGATCACATAGAGCAGAAAATCCTTGCCACATTGCTCAAGATGGGTTGATTTCAAAGCAGCAAACAGACACATGTTGTGCACTGATGTTGCACTCTGAGTTAATGATGATTTGTTGCTTAGTTAGTGTCAGTGTTTGTACCATCAGGTGTTGAATGCAGACAAAGACAGACAGCTCACTTATTTTCTGGCCTTCTTCAATTGTTAGAAAGCAAACCTTTAAGATATTCCCACAAATAATTTTTTTTTCTCATTAATTGCAGACTTAATGAACTTCTTTAGGAGTTAAGTTAGAGTTCACAAAAGATTATAAAATCTAAATATTTCAACAGCCCACATTTTTTTGGCTTTTCCACCTTTAATTTTGATAGGACAGCTAGGTGAGAAAGGGGGGGAGACATGCAGGAAATCGTCACAGGTCGGATTCAAACCCTGGACCTCTGCGTCGAGGCATAAACCTCTCAGTACATGTGCACCTGCTCTAACCACTGAGCCAACAGCCCACATTTTTTAAATGAATTTGTGAAGAGGAATAGAATCACTGTTATATTTCAGTCTTTTCTTACCAATATGTTCAAAGAGTCAAATGAAAAATTGATAGTTTGTTAATAAACAGTATGATTTGACCCGTCTAAATGTGCTGAAGATTTTGGAAAAAGGCAGCTTTGACAATCTTATTAAGATTAAACTCTTCAGCTTTGCAAATGTGCAGTTTGTACACATCTGCTTTTAAAATCTTTGTGGTCAACGTGTTATGGAAATAGTGTTTTGTGGGTTTGCTTTGCATGAAACTAATTCAACCACATGATAATATGAAACATAACCACACAGGTCAGATGAGAACTCTGCATATTGAGATGTCCTTTGCCTAAAACAACAATGTTATCCTTTGGATAATAATGTAGAAAAACTGATTGTGTGTGTGTGTGATATATATATATATATATATATATATATATATATATATATATATATATATATATATATATATATATATATATATAGTGCTTGAGGGAGCTGAAGCAGCACTGCAGGAGCTGTGGGCCGCTTCCTAATAAACTGAGATGACTGCAGTGGGAGCTATGAAAACCAGAAACAACACAAACATCACAATTACATTATCCCCAAATCACTTGTGAAATGATATGATACATCTAGGAAAGTTAAACAGTAAGATCCTCATTAATGTGATAAGCTGTTCTCTAAAAAAGACCAAAAATTAACGCCATTTGGCACTTGGCTCGACTAGACTACATCATCTTTTCTTACAAATTATCATAATGTAATTTTTCAGTAGTCCTCAATTAAAACCAAATTGTGAAATGACTATAAAAGTAACCACAAATTCATATCAAAGGAAAAGAAACATCTTTTTTTAAAGTTGTAACACATTAAAATGATATTCAGGTATGCAGTGCTGTCAGATGATGGAGAATAATGTAGTCCGACTGAAAATCCATCCGCATAAATATCTATTAGTCTTGCATTTCCAGGGAAATTGAAAGTCCTGCTCAGAATCAATGAGGGTCAGCGTAGGTGAAAGTGACTCCTAGAATGTAATGAAATCTTCGGTTGCTTGTGACACTGAATGCAATATTATAATATATAAAACTCTCTGACAGAGTGTAAAACATGGCTAATAAAAATCTTGTAAAATGGAACTTTCATGCAGACATTACTGATGTTATTTGTTTTGCATCTTGTTGCCAACAAAAAATGATTAATGTTGACCTTTTGCGTCTGCGTTACCATTAAAAACTATGTGACCCAGCTGCTGTGGAAACGGAGCCACTGAGTGCTGCTCTGTGAGATGGAGACTTCCTCTTCACTGTTACCTTGTTACTTAATTTATGATCCCCGCTCTGGTTTTTTTCACAGTTACAGACGATTGATGACACATTAAACCTTTTATCCATAGAGCTTAACATCAGCCTGTCCTTGCAGGGTGGATGTGCGGAGGGAGACTGATCATGACCGCAGCGGGTACTACAAGTACAAAGCAGAGGGTATGATGTTAAATTACCACTCGCTGCCTGACAGGTGTTTGAGTGTGTCTGCTGATTAAGGTTTCCAGCTGACCTTGTTGGACCCTTAACAAGCATGTAGAGAGGAACGCCACGGTGCTGTCCCCTTCAGGGGGTCCACATTGCTACTTTTCTTTTATTTTCCTAATGACATAGACTGAATATTTGATGGGTTTATCATTAGGAAATAAGCATGGGGATGTGTTCTTTTGTCCCTGCAGGCATGATACTGTGAGGCGGCTGCATGCAGCAGCCTGGACGAACATGATGGAGGAGGCTGCCAGTCAGCTGGAGAGAGACCATGTGCACAGCGTCTATGACAAGATCGCTCCATATTTCAACGACAGCCGCTATAAAGCCTGGCCCAAGGTACGCCAGTTCCTGCTGGACCTGCAGCCGGGGAGCATCGTGGCTGACATCGGTGGGTGTCCCCTCCAGCAGCGATGTCATCCTGGCAATCCCACGACACTTTATTATAGATATATTTTATATATATATATATTTATTATAGAGCTGCAAAGATGAATCGATGAGTTGTCAGCTATTACATTAATTGCCAACTATTTTGATAATCCGTAATCAGTTTGATTAATTTTTCTATGGAAAGAAATAAACATTCTCTGGGCGCCTGGTAGAGCGTGCGCCCCATCTACAGAGGCTCAGTCCTTGCCACAGAGGCTGCCGGTTCAATTCCGACCTGCGGCTCATTGCTGCATGTCATTCCCCCTCTCTCTCTCCTTTCATGTCTAAGTTTTCCTATCAAATAAAAGCCTAAAATGCTACAAAAGAAATATTTAAAAAAACGAGACATTTGAGGACGTCTTCTTGGGCTTTGGGAAACACTGATCCACATTTTTCACCATTTTCTGACATTTTATAGACCAAACTACTAATAAATGAATCGAGAAAATATTCAACAGATTAATCAACAGTGAAAATAATCTTTAGTTGAAGCTCTACATTATTACATTGTGCTTATTTTTGGAAAGACAATAAGTCCTTCTAAGTCTGTCTTCCCTTAAGGAGAGGGAAGGAGTATTTCAGACCACTGGTCTTCTTTCTTTTTTTAAGATTATTTTTTGGGCATTTTAGGCCTTTATTGACAGGACAGCTGAAGAAATGAAAGTGGAGAGAGAGGGGGGGATGACATGCAGCAAAGAGCCGCAGGTCGGAGTTGAACCCGGGCCGGCTGCGTCGAGGAGTAAACCTCTATATATGGGCGCCTGCTCTACCAACTGAGCTATCCGGGCGCCCGGATCACTGGTCTTTCCTGATGAGTCACTGGTGTTGGAGCTGACTGTCTTGTCCTCGGCAGGTTGTGGCAATGGCAAGTATCTCCACATCAACAAGGAGGTATTCAAGCTGGGGTGCGATGTTTGTCGCCCCCTGGTGGACTTTGCCTGGAGCCAAGGACATGAGGTCCAGATGTGCGACGGGCTGCATTTGCCTTACAGAGACGGCTGCTTCGACGCTGTGCTCTCTATTGCAGGTAACGGACACACACACACACACACATACACATATGCATGAAGCCCAACACCTTCCATTTGCCTCAAATTAAATTAACTCATAATAATGATAAACATCAGTTTACCACGAGCTTGTGTTGCCTAGCCAACAAAGTGAAATAATTAGTGTGTGCTCCCACCAAAGAGTGTAATTGGGAGCAAAGACAGCAGACACCCACACTATTCCTTTGTGTTGTGTGCCATACACAGTGTACACAATGTGTTGTTTTGTTGACTGCAAGTGCTGAATGTGACTTGACATCATCATTAAATAAATGCCCACTCAATTCAGACATTAATGAATGTGTTTTGTCACAGTCATCCATCATTTGTCCACCAAAGAACGTCGTATCCGAGCAATAAAGGAGATGGCTCGCACCCTGCAAGTGGGCGGACGCATCATGATCTACGTGTGGGCCATGGAGCAGAAACGCCGTAAATTTGAGAAACAGGACATCTTCGTTCCCTGGAACCCCAACCCTCACTCGCCCTCCGGCTTCAACGCGGAGCACGCCACACCCAGAAGGAGGGCCGCAGCTCAGAGCGAGAGCGAAGCCATAGACAACGCCGACAAGCACAGGAAGGTTAGAAGCACATCGTCCGTGGTGGACGAGGAAGACCTGAGCTGCACCGCGCCACAGCAGAGCACACAGAGACTGTGGTTCTTCTCCAGGTCTCTGGATTCTGTCTTTGACTTCGGAAGCCTATCTGTCTCCCGCTCATCCTCCAGAGATCTGAGCACTGAGTCACCCACAGGCGAGAACGAGGGGATCAAGGCCAGCCGGCGCGGGAGAGGGCAAGGCCTCATCAAACAGGTCTCCAGCTTCTTTTACCCGCCGTCTGCAATCGGATCAGAGGAGGACGTCTTCGACTCGGCCCCAGGCCTGAACAAGGGACAAAATGATCCTGGAGGCAACAACAACACCACCACCACAGCCACCAATAACAACAACAACGGCACAGAAAACCAGCGTGTCTCAGTGTCTTTAGCCCAGGAGTGTGGCTCTCTGGCCCTGCCAGATCTGGTCCCTTTCCAGGAGCACCTGAAGCAGTCTGGAGACGAAAGCAGAGGAGGGCTGCAGGGAGAAGAGCAGCAGCAGAGCACAAGGAGTCCTCAGGGGAGCGAGGGGCAGGCGGAGGGCTCCTGCCTGAGGTACTATCACGTCTTCAGGGAGGGAGAGTTGGCGGAACTGATAGAAAATCATGTTGAAGAGCTTCATGTCAAACACACCTACTTTGATCATGCCAACTGGTGCGTGGTGGCAGAGAAAGTTCAAGTGTGGAGAATATGATTTTAACTTTACATTTTGCATCAACTCTGCCTCAAGTTTTAGCACTGAATCACACACTTGAAGATTATTACATTTGTGTGACCCTAAAAAGTGAATACATATACAGACGTAGTCATTGCTGAAGGTACGTGAAACACTAAACTACTCCACTGCTGAAATTCTCTACTTCGCTGTTTGCAAAATGTAATTTATTATTATCTTATTCGTTTTTGATAGTCCCTAGAGCATTAAATGTTTTAGACGGTATCTGAGTGTTTTGCAGTAGAGGATGCACAGAGGATGTTCAGCAATGGCTGTCACTTATAAACTGTATCACGTTTTTTAAAAGTATTTATTCGATGTCATGAAACCAACAAGTAGTATCCAGATATCCGGTGTGTTCTCTTTTAGTATCAAGAATGAGTTTTTATTATCAAACCACAGCGAGCTCCAGCGCCGCTAATGATTTTAACTTTTTTTTAAAAGAGCATTTCTGCAGGAGAGATGTTCAGACTTTTAATATTAGCCAAAGAGGAATTTGTGAGAATAAAGTAAACTCTTCCACCTACTCTTACATGTTTTAATGCGTTGATTACAGTGGAAACTTCTTACTTAATTCTTCTGTGTCTGCCTGTTTAACAATTACATGTTCCTTAGCTCTGACTGTCAGCTAAACTTGCAGCAAGTATCTGTTATGAACTTCTTGGTGGTGTGTAATCCATCATAACACTATCATAAGAAGAGCTCAAAGTTGTTTAGAATATCTTCCAGAACATTTGTGCATATGCGTTTTATTCTCCCAAGTGTTTCAGAGAACGTGTTGCCAGTGTGTGCGTGTGCTTGATGTTTGTAATAGTCGTGTACTGTCTCGTGTTGAACTAATACCACTGGTATATTTCAGCAAATCAACTGCCTCATATACTGTGAATAAACATTGCACTGTACCATAAATCCATCGCTGCTTGAGGTCAGTGAGTGACAGAGAAAGAAAAGGTGGAATTGGAAACACACTTATGTTCCCTTTGTGCCACGGACGATGCGTATCTTCTTCTCAGTGTGGACCAATGGACACTGGTACCTTAATGTCTTTCTGTGACCTGATGTAAATACTTTTGAGTTTGAATTGGTTTTTCCTTGTTAAATATTTTTTATCATGAGTGTTGTTGTGTTGCATTCACTGTCATGAATGATACCTGTAATCATTTGGTGGAGCTTCAATCAGTGACAATCATCAATAACAGCTTATTTACTAGTTACACAGACAGTTACCACTTTAGAAGTACCGATACAGGATCTTGAGAGGTAAACAGTAAGTGAAACATCTCTTCAGCCAACATACCACATACTGTATTAATAGAGTCACTTGCATGACCATGTCGGGCGACTTCCCAAATTAAAATATCCTGAGTAGAGCTCGGATACTCTGAGCAGAGGGTGGAATCTGTTAGGAATCCAATGTCTTTTTCAGAATTCTTGATAGAAAATGTCATGCTGCCTGTTACAGCATTACACTTTTATCATATTAGCTTAAGTTCATTTAGGAAGACTTGTATGCTTTACATTTTCTCTCTCTCGTCCATCCATCCATCTTCGTCCGCTTAACCGGTGTCGGGTCGCGGGGGGAGCAGCTCCAGCTAGTGTCTCTCACTCCCAACCTAATCAGCTGACTCTTTCAGGTCATCCAACCTATCACGTTGTTGCATTCAAACTTTAAATCTGTTCTCTGCTCCGCTGCTGTCAGTTGTCATTTCAGGCTAAATAGATGGGACCCCCCCCCCCAGTTTTCATCATTCCCAGCACCCAGGGTTCCTCCATCAGAAGCCTCGTTCTACATCTTTCTTTCTTTATATTTCCAACAAAAAATAACAATAAAATATTAAAACACAATAAGTGCGTAGCAACACACAAAAGGAAGACAAAGATCTACAAAGATGTTACAAACAATATGTTCCATCTGTCCGAAAGAACATCACATCTATCCAGAACTTCAGGCTATTCCTTCAGCACCACCACTAGTGTCTAGACTCCATCGGGGGAAGGGGGGGGGGGGGGAGATATTCTGTATACCCACGGCCTCTTTACCCCTTATAAATGTAGCATTGCGATGGCGTCTAATCGCCAAAGACATATCAACCTATCATGCACCATGTTAATTAAACCTATTTTTCGAGATCTTTAAGAGAGCATTACCAAAAAAAAAAAGTAGTCACAAATATTAATATTGGCTCTAAGTCTCTGAGGGTCCTCTTGATTCAGGGCATGAAGATTTTACATCCCACACTCCCTCCAAACCTGAAATAAGAAGAACATTAATACCATTTATGTCCAGTGAAAGTGTTGACATTTTGCCCACTGTTAGAGTAAACTGTTCTGTATTGAAACAGGTCATTCAACATCCTGTTAACCTGTACCTGAGTTGCTGCTCTGTGGAGGATGGAGTGTCTGAGGGCCAGTTTGTCGATGTCTCTCGAGTATCCTCCTCCGATAACGGCAGCGACAGGAACCCCTCTGCTCACCACAGTCTTCATCACGTACAGATCTCTCTGATACAGCCCTAGGGGATACTCACAGTCATTCAAAAACGTCCAGGAATGATTTGGAGGTGGAGATCCGAGCGGATGTCAAAGTTATCACTCACCTGGGGCGGCCTCTAGCTCACCCAATGAGAGCGTTCGCTCCATGTAGGCTGAGTCCTTTGCAGCGGTGCGGGTTCGAATGCTGCTGCCCTTTGCTGCTGCCCTTTGCTGCGTGTCATCCCCCATCTCTCTCCCACCTTTCATGTCTATCCACTGTCACTTTATAATAAAGGGAAAAGCCCCCCAAAAAAATTTAAATAAAAAAATAAAGTTATCACTCACCTTGGTCAGTCAGACGCAGCCGCCCGAGTTCATCTTCCCAATGAGGGTCGACGCCTGCGTCATACAGAACCAGGTCTGGACCAAAGGTCTCCAGCAGCCAGGGGAGGTGGGCCTCCACTGTCCACAACATCAGACATGTTAGTGAGAAACAAACTTCATTCGAGTTACTGTTAACTTAATTGTAGTCGATTCGTGTTATGATTTTCATTCAGGTTGCTCATTTTGAGATGCATTTGAAACCAGCAAAGAGAAAATGGAAAATAAATGTCTAAAATACACCCAAACTTATAACTTTGACAAATTTGAAGACATTCATACTGAAAATTTATATTTGGATTTGGATAAACTCCATGTGTTAACGTGCCTGTGGAGAGGTACTCCTTGTCTTCCAGCCCATCCTCCACGCTGATATCTAGATCACTTTGTTGTTTACGGAGGGGGAAGTTTTTCCCACAATGCACCGAGAATGTAAACACACACAGCTCCTCTTTGAAAATGAAAGCAGTGCCGTCACCCTGATGGGAGGCAGAAGATAAACGTAAAACTACTGATGAAAAGGTTGAGCTTATCCACTAGGAACAAAGACAAATGTTAGGACATGTTGCTCCCAGAATGTTAGATTAGCAGAGGCACCTTAAGATTACCTGATGTACATCTAGATCCACAATCAGAACCTTCCTTTTGGGCGAGGAGATGCCCATCAGGTATTTGGCGGCAACTGCTAAGTCATTGAGGAGACAAAAGCCTGAGCCGTAGCTTGGAAAGGCATGATGTGTTCCTCCTGCTGTGCTGCAGGCCAAACCCCTCTGCAGAGCTACTTCAGCAGCTAAAACAGTCCCACCTGGCAACAACACAGAAGGACAAGTACATATAGTACATATAGTGGGATCTTCAGCTGTCAGGTCATCCAGAGGCTCGATCTTCTCACCTGTTTCATATCGACAGCGTGTCACTATGCCTTCACTCCAGGGGAAACCTGTCCTCCTTTGTTCTTGCTCATTAATCGTCCCTTTCATCAAGTTGTTTAAGTAGTCCTCAGTGTGCACACAGCTGAGTAAAGCTTCAGAAGCAATTTCGGGGACCCACACCTACGGTGAAGAAGGACATTCACATTAACAGGAACATGTGAGAAAAGTACTTCTAGCAGTATCAATTCCTTTTTGCTATTAAATAATCTATCAGTATTTGTCTTATTGATCAATTGCTGTGAAATAGTGAAAGTACCCCAGGGTAACAGTCGTAAATCAATATCAATTGACAGTGACATAAAACCAGAGGAAGTCCCATTATTATTAATAAATTGTATAAATTGTTGTTGATTCATATTTCCATAGTCAACGACGTTTCATTTCCAGGATTGTTCAGGTGCCGCTGGAAATTCCGCCAGATGTCCCTTATTTCGGCCGGATGTCCGTCACCTTCCTCTGTCTCTGTGTTGGTGTTCTAACCTCTGGTGGATTTGTGAGGACTGTGGTTAACTGCTCCTCAGATCTCTGCAGGGTAAATCCAGACAGCTAGCTAGACTATCTGTCCAATCTGAGTTTTCTGTTGCACGACTAAAACTACTTTTGAACGTACACATGTTCCACCAAAACTAGTTCCTTCCTGAGGATATTTTGCAGAGGCACCGTGGCTCTGTCCGGCGCTTAGACGATTGTGATTGGTTTAAAGACATGCCAATAAACCAGAGCACGTTTTTCTAGCCAGACCCTCCTCCGCAGCGCTGTGCAGGAAGGTCTGGCAATGCGACAATATCAGTTGACTAATCAATCATATTGGTTGATATTTCAGCGCTAAATAATAAAAGTTATCATCACAATTGTATTTTACTAGTGGAAAATATCAGAATCAGCTTTATTGGCCAGGTTTGTGTAGACAAACAAGGAATTTGACTCTGGTTAATCTTCGCTATCAAAGTACAACACTCACTCAACATATAAAGAATAAAAACAGAAAGGACAGTAAGAAATATAAAAAGTATACAGTATAACAATACAATAGAATTTACAAATATACAAGAAATATACAATAACAATTGAAGAGAGGGAAGGAATAGTGCAATATCAGTATAGTCTGAGATTTAAGATTTAAATATAAATATAGGGTATATCTCAATGGCTCACACACCTGTTTCTCTGTAATGACTTGATCCTTGAGCAGAAAGTGGAGAAGCCGGGGGAACTTGGCCATAGGAAACCTGTGGTTGGCTGGGAGCTCGCACGCATATCTGCTGTGATGAACTATCGGAAGGGCGCTGGATTCCTGTCCTACCTGCAGGGTGGAAAGGCTCACTGTAAGGTCAGTTTGAATGCAATGCATTGTGTTTGTTATATACTTTATGAATACTATATGAAGTTCTTACTAGTTCAGTATGGAAACACCTGCAGGAGGTGAAAGCTGCACCGAGCAGCCGTCCGACTTTTCTTCTAGAAAACATTGGTGTTGTGCAGGTCATTATTCTCTGACTGGCGGTAATCCCAAATGACTCACTGCCTTGCATTAGACAGGGAGATGCTACATGTTTTACAGTTTGTTGATATAAAACGAGACGTGCTGAAGGTGTCCTCTTTGTTGACGGAAGTGTCACAGTTGTCCTCAGTAATACTGCCATCTGCTGGGATGGAGTGAAAACAACACTGTATGATGGTTACAGTTACCGTACATAGATATATAGATAGAGATAGATAGATACTTTATTGATCCCCAAGGGGAAATTCAAGGTCCTTGTAGCTTAAAGACGTACACAACATACACATACATCATAAACAGGATGATAAAATAACAAATCCACATGAATAATATGGACAATAAAAGAAAAGATACAAAATAAAAAATCCACATGATTGTACTATGGCATATATAAGCATGAGACACTTGCAGTGACAGGGCAGGGACTGAACCTGTGACTCAGTATGTATGGTAAGGTGCTCTATGAGAGTGGGTGTCATGGTGGTAGTACAAACAAGTCCAATAGTGCAAGGATAAAGTCTAGAGACCATGCATTAAATATGGACGATATAAGAGAAAAATGTAGACATAGTAATATAAAAACTATAGTAGTGCAAGGATAACGTTTTTAAAAAAAGACAGCATTAAATATGGGCATTATAATGGAATAAAGTAGACAGTAGGATAGACACAAATCAACAGTCACTATTAGAGGTTTGAAGTAATAGGGTTACAGCCATTGGTTGATTGTCACTATCTCCTGATTTAGAGTGAATGCTGCAGATGGTCAAAAAGTGTTATAGGTCAGACTCAGATATGTTATGCTTTCATCTCCCTATGCATCACATTGCTTTTGATACGTCCTTAAATGATGCACGTCAGGTTTGTCATCATTATTAAGTAAATTATTACCACTGACTCAATAAAATGTATTGACACTGACATATGCTTTTTATTTATCTGAATGGTATAGGCAAACAGCATATTCAATCAGTATTTACCTGGACTCCACCCTATCTTGCCATACTCACATCAAATCCATCACCAAATCAGCCTTTTTTCATCACAAAAACATCTCCAGTCTCCGGCCATCACTCTCTGACTCCGTGGCAGAAACCCTAATTCATGCTTTTATTACCTCCCGTTTGGACTACTGCAATGGAGTCCTGTCTGGGGGTCCCCAGCAAAACCCTAGACAGGCTCCAGTATGTCCAAATCTCTGCCACCAGGGTCCTCACCCACACCAAGACCAAGACCTGGCAAAACATCACCCCAACCCTCTTCCACCTTCACTGGCTCCCAATTAAGTCCCGCATCACTTATAAAATCCTCCATCTCACCTACAAATCCCTCCATGCCCTGGCCCCACAGTACCTCTCCGACCTCCTCCATCCATACACCCCACCCCACCCCGAAACCTGCGGTCCTCAGACGCTGGCCTGCTCTCCATTCCCCACACCAGACTCTGTACCTTTGGAGACAAAGCCTTTAGTGTTGCAGCCCCATCCCTGGAACATCCTCCCTGCAGATATCCAAAATGCTACATCCCTGGACATATTTAAAAAAACTCCTGAAACCTGTTCACCACAGCCTACAACCTCTAATTCTGTAAAGTGTCCATAGGTTTCTTGAAAGGCGCTATATAAATAAAAGTTATTATTATTATTATTATTATTATTAATACTGCAGTGTGAAAAGCATTATCTGAACTTGAACTTTGGCATTTAAAGGATCAGCTCTAGAAATGATTCACCAAATGTAAATGTCTTTAGCACGTGTTTTTAATCACAACCCACCAAGGCATTTATATCTGTGTTTTCTGGTCCAAAATAGTTAGTTAGACAGAAACATGTGAGACAGTGAGGTTTAAATTTCTTGTACATGAAAAACAGTGGCCAATTTGACTTGGAGTCTGTCCTGTCAGACGATGACTCTTGTTCTGCATTATACTGATCTTTTGAGAGCAAAGTCAGGATGAGTGGAGACCCCATGCAAATGAGGTGATTTCTTTATTTATTTTTTATTCAGCACTCTCTGATTACAAATGATCAAAGCTCTTTTTACATTTTGAGTTTCCAGCTTTCAACCAGTGATAATTGCTCATCCTTTCTAGTGTATTGACACAAGAGTAGTTGTTTTTTTCTCTGCATTCATGAGATTTCCTCTCCTATGTTTGTCAGTACCCTGGCCACCTTTATCCACTCCTCCTCCGTCCTCCTCTGCAGCCTTCACTGCCAACTCCCCTCCTGTCAAGCCAGAGCGGGCTGTGGCCGAGGTGGTTAATCACAGTGGCAGAGGATCATTTACGGGCGAAGATTACTGTCTTCACTCCCCCATGTTACAGTTTAAGATGACAGAGGACTCTGCAGAAAGGTAAGTCATTCACTTGTATTTTACAATGTACAGAAAATGTTTGCATTTTCACATTTTGGTGCTTTATTTGGATGAAAAATTGTGTTCATTTAGCTTGAAAACGCCATAGTTTCCTTGTCACTATAATGGCCTGTGATTAGATACTTTTGTGTCTGGTTTTGCCTCTCCATCTGTCTCTGTTTCACATTGCTAGCAGGCAGCTCAAGGCACTGTCTGGCGTACTGTTGGCTGTGGAGTTCTCCCATGAGAGAGAGAGAGAGAGAGATTAGTGCAGCCCCCACTGTACTCACAGGCAGAAAAGAAAAAAAGATGAGAGCGTTGGCCCCAGGTGCAGAGGAGAAATCTCCTCATAATAGAGAGAGGAGATTAGAGAATTACTGATTTCAGCCTTATTAACAGGCATTTCAAATAGGGAGAGGGGAAGTGGAAGTAGAAGGGGGACTCCCTTTTCAAATGAAAGACTCATATATATACATAGTCCAAAACCAAAGATACTCAATTTATTATAATAAAGGACTAAGACAACCAGTAAATATTTACACTTGAGAAGTTGGAACCACGAACAATTAATCAATTATTAAAACAGTTACTGAATAATCTTCTGTCGATCGACTAAAAGATTAATCGACTAATTGTTTCAGCTCTAGAGCAGACCCTTGTAATCAGTCTACCAAGCCATGAGAAAGTAACATCAACAAACTGCAATGCAGACTTGATGGTGACTGTGATTGATGAGGCAAATCTCAAGCAAGTTTCAAGAATCTGCTCAGAGATTCCCATACCATTCAGAAATGAATGAAAACCAATGGCTGCCTGGAACAGCAATGACAATGCATCTAAAAATCTAAAACTGCAAAGAATGCATTTGGAAAAAGGTCAACAAAATGTAAAATATACATGATTCCTTGTAAGTACTTGGCAATCAACCTTTTTTCTGTTTCTGATTTTGATTTGTAGTAATAGTTTTTGGCATGCTTCTATAATATTTTGCCCCAGGGAAAGAGAAACCACAGCTGACAGTCAGCTGTGAGTGAGCAGCTTCAGGCAGCTGCTTTCAATGCCTTGCAGCTCTGCGTTTCATTCCAAGCAAAGACAAAAGAAGAAGCTGACAACTGCTCAGTTTTGATCTAATTTTCTCTTCTCTCTTCGGGCAAAATAATAGCAGGCAGACTTAAGTCAGCCCTCTGAATACAGATTGTGTACTCTCAGCAGCTTTTTGTTGTCATAAATTACAGTCAAATTATTTCAGGTGTCACCAAGTTGTTTCCTTGCTTTTACGGTAGATACATATTCAACCAAAAAAAGCCACATGTAGACTTGACTCAAATAACTTGTTGGACCAAACATATAGTACATCTTCAGCACAAGGATGGGATCAATGATTTGCTGCACGCAATGTGTGTTGAATAACCCCGTCGTCTCTGAATAGACCTGTCATTTTGGAATGTATTTTCACATTGCTGGAAGCCAACGCGATTGTTGTCTGACCCCAGTAGGGCAGTGGGCGGTGTGATGTGTGTATCAGACACTGGATTCAAACATACCTGTCAGTTACTCAACTCCCATTCATAACATCAAGTCCGCAAAACCCCCTGTCCTCACCCTCCACCTCGCAACTCACAGCGGAAGGAATTCGGCGGTTGATTGCGAGTGCTGGCAGAGCGAGTTGCAGCAGGCGAGGACAGGGGTTGTTGTTGGGGTGAATTCATTTGTACAGTAGCTGCTCTCTGTGTGTGTGATGATGACGGCCTGCTGCCTCATCCCTCTGAGGCAATCCCCCGGTCAAATGAAAGGCTGAGCTGATTCAACTCTCATCCTCCCTGTCCTCCTATAATCACATACTGTACATAGGCTGTGGAATCATTGTGCAGAAGTATAATTTACCATCATTTTAGTCAATGTTTATGTCTCCCCTTGTTATCACTGGAATTAACTTCTTCCTAGCACCACTCATTGTTTGGGAATGTCCTTACAGCTGTTAACTAAGTTCTGACATCTTGTTTTGTGGCGTGTGGTGAGCAGCGGGTGCTACCCTCATGTGTTGTCAGAAAGCAGTAATGTGTGAGCCAATGAAATACCAAGAATTCATGAATAAGAGCAATGCCAAGAATGTGCACTTACCCAAATATTTGCCAAGTTCCAAATCGTTTTTTTTTTATTTTTTAGATCAGATATTTTCACACAATTAACACATGTACTAGTTCATACTTTGGGTTTCTGTTAAGTTGTGGATGGGAACGTTGCTCTTGTGGTGTTTGATATGTGTTTTGATCGTCAGAGGTTATAAAGTTCAGTATTTTATTAGCTTTTCAACTTCAATTCCAAATAATTCAGGCACACTATACTAGTAGCCAAATCGGAATGATTGGACAACCTAAGAAAACAACTTCATTTGTCTTTGAATTAAAGTAATTCACCTGCATTTATAAAAGTAACAGTTCTCATTGAATGTTATAGAAGCAGTTGGATGTATGATTTTTATTAATTCAACAAAAAGTGTGATTTAAGTCCATGTCGGGGGGGGGGTCATTAGGATGTGTGCACCATTTTGCATGGAAAATATGGACTTTGGGCATCTTGGACTATTTTAATGGATACAATTTGAATTTGACATCAGATTAAATAAAACCCCGGGATTTTTACACCTTTTACTATTTTGTGCTCCTACACATCAAAGTGCTCAAAAATGAAAACCTCATCAGCCTTGGCTTCATTGTGGATCTCGTCACCTGCTGAGCGATAAACATCTATGTCTCATCTGATACCGTTGTTACATTTGATTCTCTATAACTATCCCATTTGTTCTGGTTTGCCCTGAAAAGTTGCTTGTTATTATAGCTGATATTTTTAGTTAGCTATTGGTTGCAATGTTCTGAAAAACAGATGGAGAAAAAAATCTGGTAACACTTTACTTGAAGGTATCTACATAGTGACATGACACTGTCATGAACACATGACACTGTCATGAAACATGAACCCTAACCCTGATCATAACTTGTCATGACAAAAACCGAATGACACTCACTAAAAGAAGCGTTGTCATAAACATTTATGACTTGTTTATGTTTATGACACATTCATGACAGTGTCTCTTATGTAGATACCTTCAAGTAAAGTGTAACCAAAAATCTTAATTTGAAATGAATGTGTTTATGTGTCCAGTCAAATTATGACATCACCTCCAGAACGTATAGCTCTATGTTTGCTTATTGCTCATCTATGAAAATTTTTTTCATAAACGTTTAAAGGAGCAGTTAGTTTGTGACAAAAACACGTGAATTTGAGTTTATACCATAGCGACCTCTGACACCATCTGAATAGTGGGAACATTAAGGCCATTATCTTTGCACCCACAACAACTCTGTGATGAGTTGATCAGCTCTTGGGATAGACAGAGTGAGACTGCAGAGAGAAGTAATAATGCAGAACATCTGCCCAATGGTCCGTGGTATGCAGGGAATCCGAAGGGGAGTCGGAAAGCAGCAGAGATATTGAGTCAGACTGTGGTATTGCTGGAATGTTTTCTAATGATGTTTACTTTTTGCAATGTACTCGCCTGTGTTCTACAGCCGGGGACGGTTTATGTTACATAAGAATGCTGCGTGCAACAGCATAAAAAACACTGAAATACATTTTACACATACTATCCTTAGATGTAAATGCAGCATGATGTGAATCGGTGTTGAAGGAGCTGATAAAAGGTAATGCATTTCCATACTGTAGATGTACTTTATCCCTGTCAGTCTTTGCTGCCTTAACAGACTCACGCTTGTTCTGTGCAGCAATAACACGTTGCGTTGCTGGCAGGCAAAGGTGCGACTATACAGCCACATGTTTCAGCAACACAGCTGGCTCCATTCTTTCCCCTCACTTTAATCTCACTATGCCATGTGAAGACCACAGGCACTTCAGATCCTCTGCCCCGTCTTGACAGCCGTGTTGATACCGCTGATAAGGGGAAGAGGGAGAGAAGAGACAGCAAGTGAAATGACAGAACAGAACGCAGAATGTGTTTCTCCTCGTACACTGTAAAACATTCTTACAGGCCATAAACCATTCAACGGTCGGATGCAGTGACGGACTGGCCGTCTGGAATTTGGGCAAATGCCAGAAGGGCCACCTCCCTATGGAGCCCTGTGGGCCACTACTGATAATTTGTCTTTGGTTAATTTTGAAGTTATTTATTGCGAATGTGGCAAGGCGGGTGGCGCTAGGGGAGGAGCCGCCACCCGAGTCTAACTAACCGACAACGCCACCTGGGGACTCTCAAGATAGGTTTATTTCATTTCATTAATTAATCTGAAAACAGATTAATCCATTCCATATTGACGTTTGGAGCCGTTCTAGCCACCATTGAACTGTAAAATGAAGGAGGGAGACGAGAATGTTCTGTCTGGATTATTAATTGGAACATTTACTTGTAAAAATCTTCTTCCTGCCAACCCTGGCTACTGAAATCTGGTGCCACTGATATGTCTGCTCTTCTCTCTGCTGCTCTGAAACACAAACACCGCTGCACATGACGCTAGTTAACACTATACTCGACAGCAGCTAACATTAGCCTACCGCTAGCTAGTTAACACTATACTAGACAGCAGCTAACGTTAGCCTACCGCTAGCTAGTTAACACTATACTCGACAGCAGCTAACATTAGCCTACCGCTAGCTAGTTAACACTATACTAGACAGCAGCTAACGTTAGCCTACCGCTAGCTAGTAGCTGGATTAAACACGGTTAAAATGCTGACAGCTAACGCTAAACGGTGTAAAGTGTGACTGTGTTTCACTGTAGAGGATTCAACACCGAGATGTAACAATCTGCAGCTGCCGTCGGAGAAACAACACAGATGTTGCGTTCAATGAAACTGTTAAACTACAGCCTCGTGGTGCATTTGAAGTTATTGTAAATGTCCTTTTCCCATCTGATGGTTCAACAGCAATTTACTACTGAAATTAGTTATTGTTATTGTTATACATTATTATCAAATCATTTCATTTTGACCATATGGCCTTAGCAATAAACAAGCCGTTCTTTAATGTCACCAACTGTTGTTTAGTACCCTTTTTTTTTCTTTTCTTTTTTTACTTTCTTAAAAAGTATCGGTTCAGGCACCGTTAATTATGTATGCGATTAATTTTGATTAATCACAGAGTATGTAATTAATTAGATTACATTTTTTAATCGGTTGACAGCCCTAATATATATATATATATTTAACAATCAGGTTATTTCTTTTTAAAACAGATACACTTAAATTATCAAAGGAAAGGGGGAAGAAAGATAGAAAGGAAAAACACACGTCTCTGGTTTTACAGAAATCGTGCGCCATGTGGCAAGGCGGGTGGCGCTAGGGGAGGAGCCGCCAGCCGAGTCTAACTAACCGACAATGCCAGAATGTGGCAAGGCGGGTGGCGGCTCCTCCCCTAGCGCCACCTGCCTTGCCACACATACAGCCACAAATATTCAAGATTGTACTGCGGTGGGGTGCATGGAAAGATTCACTCCAAGCTGGCTATTGACACAAATAGGGCCGTGTGTTGCACATGCCAGTGCCGTTTTTTGATCCCAGTCCGTCACTGGTCGGATGTATAGTAACTTAAAGGGTAACTATTTCTTTTTGAACCCATGTTTTTTGTGTCTCAATGGTGGGAACAACAATCTTTGACATTAGTCCAGTATTAACCCTAGTGTTGTCTTCCTGTCGACCTTGTTGTCCTTCTGAGTCAACATTTTAAATGTCTTTTATTTCTTTGCCCCACGTTTTTGTCGCTTTCTTCGATGTTTTTGATTCTTTTTTATAAAGTTTTTGTCACTTTTTTCAACGTGTTTTTTTTTATTTATTTTTTTATTTTATTCATGGTCACTAAACCTAATGTATGTGACATTATACCTAATTCTTTTGCAGAAACTATGAATTATTTTGAGTAATTGTTAAGATCAGAGGATGTTGAGTGGATCACAGACGGTTTCAAAACAGCATCCTGACTAAACTTTGACATAAACAATTTTTTTTCAAATGCTATAAAATGTAGTAAAACAATGAATGAAAATAATCATTCATTTTACCTGCGAAGATTGCCATTCAACATACATCAATTTTGTTTTGGGGCAGTTTGGTTGAAAGAAACCCATATTTCTGATATAAAAAAAAACTTTGAAAAAATGTCAAATTTGACCCGAGGCAAACACGAGGGTTAAGCAAGACTACTGCAGTCGGCAGTAGTGAATCATGCTGCAATGTAATGTTAATGAGCAATTGCGCAACTTCAATTCTAAGTGTCTAACAACATTAGAGAAAGGATCCCTACAGATGTCGACCTTTTTGTTAGAGAGTAAGATCTTTTTTGTTTAACATGAAACATGTCTGCCTCTGGCCAGGGACAGTCTCCTGAATGGATCTCATCTCCACACACCTGCAAACCCTGGGTTATCAGTGTTACACAAACATACCCCCTCATGTCACGTGTCAGCACTCCCTATCAACTATCTACTCAAAAGACCTCTTGTAACGTCTGTCACAGCATTCTTGCTCACCACTGAACCAATTTCAAAGATTGTTGTTGACATAAGTCACTTAGACATCAATGGGTGGGAAAATAGGGTTGAAAAATACCAAAATTACCCTGGAAAGTGTAAATCTTTCGAGCAGGACGTGTAACCAATTTCTTTTGTCATTAACTGTATTTTCTGTTTTCTTTGGGTAGTTAAACAACTACTCCAAGGGCCATATCTTGCACCCAGCGCAGCTCAGCCCAAAGCTCGACGCAAGTGACTTTGCTAGTTTAAGACGCAGTTGTCAGTTTCCCGTCCAGCGCTCGCGTCGTTTAAATAGCAAATGCACCTCCACCCATCTGTGGCCCATGGGTGTGCTGGTCTTACAGGGAGGTGTGTTCAGGTGCATTCTGGGCTATCTTGAGGCAGCGGGAAGTGATGGCACCATTGACCAACAAAAACCTGGTCTAAAGTCAATAACGCAGCATTTCATTGTTATTTTAACAGAGCATTAGTAAAATGCTCCTAGGCTCGTGCACAGCGTGCACACACTATGCTTGTTACACACACAGGGACGCACAGCAGCACACACACATGCAGAAGATTACAAATACAAATATTACCTAAACGCACCTGCGCCATGCGCATCACGCTGTGCTCTTAGATCGTTAAAATAGGGCCCCAAGGATTAATATTGCACTTTCATAATGTTGTGGGTTTCGTCAGAGAAAGATATCAAAAATGAATGGCCAAAATGGTTGCACCAGAGGCAGATATATCCTAACTTTTATTTCGTTATATAGTCTTCAAAAAATGTTCCTCATATTTCCCATAATGCACATTGACAGCGTATTTTTGTTAGACCCTCTCTTCCTGGCAAAGCCTCATGTCTATTAAATTAATCTCAAACAGATATTTTCACTGCAGGTTCTAATAATTTATTTTAAAGTAAATATTACTGAAGCATACCGTATGTTAATGTAACTAGTGTAGTTGATTTGAAGCACCGAGATGTATGATGAATATTTTTTACAGTGTATCAGATGGCTGTGAGTACTCCAGGTTGAAATATCTTGCACGAGCTTGAGTCAGAATGTTACTTGTGTCAAACTGTCATATTTTCCGAAGTCTAAAACGCAAACAGAGCAGTAGATATTCACAAACGGAAACAAATTGTTTCATAGATTCAAATGTTATATTAAAAACTGTATATTTCCAGCCTGGTTTGAGATGAATAATTCACTGAAAAAGTATTTTGTACCCTCAGGTGTTGCAGTTCTTTAGTGAATGGGTCATGAACTCAGTCAATTTCCATCTGTTAAACTATTGTAGCTGAAGTGAATGGGGAACAGATTGAGAAATGACTTTTCTTATCACTCTGTAAATCAGCCAAAAAGAAACAGTAATATCCTCAGATTTGCTTCTTTCTGGAGATGTTAGCACTGATCTTCTCTGCCTGCTGAGGATCTGTGTCTGGGCCTTGGTATGTCTGCCATCTCTGGCAGTTTGCCTTAGCAGCTTGGCCACCCCCCCCCCAGTCCTGTCTTGACATAGTTGTTATAGCGTTGATCTGTAGCAGGAGGCCTTGTCTTGTTTCCATTTGATTCAACACAACTCTGTTACATTTAGCATTGATACTGAGGAGATGTAAGCTTTCATTTGGTGATGTATTGTACTTGTACTTGAGACTCATGTCAAGTCAATTTAATTTATATAGCCCAACATCACAAATCACAAAGTTCCTTCAAACGGCTTTAATATCTGTACAACATACGACACCCTCTTTGCTTAGACCTTCAATTCAGATAATGAAAATTTGACTTTGTCCAATACTTTGATTTATGACTAACTACCTGCAAAACGTATGACATTCTTATCAACCTCAGCTGTACTTTGAGGTGAGTGCTAGTAAGCAAATGTTAGCATGCAAACACAGAGTCTGACAGTCTGGAGCACAGAGACAGAGCTTGGTGTTTGGCCATCGTAAAGTGACTTCATTTAAATACACAGAGACCTTGTTCTCTTTTACTTCCTCCCTGCTGCTGTCCATCCCATGTGGAAGCAAAGTCAGTGTTTTTCATGCATTGACACAACCAAGGCTGTTATTTCTTTCTTATGTCCACTAGAACCCTGGGCAGACAGGGCCTCCCAGGTTAGCTTGTGAGAACATCCAGCTGTGTTTGAGCAGAACTGTTCTCCCGCTGGCCTTCGCTGGTCACCTGCACAGCTTAGATAGATCCGGCAGAGAAAAGGCTGCTATTCATTAAGTTTTTTTACTGTAATAGCCAACACAGGGGACAGACATTTCCTTTCTGTTCCTGTGTTTCACTCTTTCTGTCTCTCTTCCGCTCCGTTTCTTTCTTTCACCTATACCCTAATGGGTAACACTTTATTTGAAGGGGTGCTCTAAGCGATGTTGGGTGATGTCACTTCTTGTTGACTTCGTTGTCAAACAAAACGGAGGCTAGCTCGCCCCTCCCTCCTCTTCATCCCGTCCCCTCCCTTCCTTGACTAACCCCCCAACCCCCACCCCCAAATCCTTCTTGTCGGTTATTGGAGGGAACACTGTTTGTTATGTTTGGTGGTACAGGTTGGCGCAGTTTGTTTTTGTTGCCATTTGTGGAGCCTGGGCTGTCTACAGAGACCGTGTTTTTTTACAGTGTGTTCAGGGGACAGGCAGCTAGCAGATAGTGAGGAGATGTTTTTTTTACAGTGTGTTCAGGGGACAGGCAGCTAGCAGATAGTGAGGAGATGTTTTTACAGTGTGTTCAGGGGACAGGCAGCTAGCAGATAGTGAGGAGATGTTTTTACAGTGTGTTCAGGGGACAGGCAGCTAGCAGATAGTGAGGAGATGTTTTTACAGTGTGTTCAGGGGACAGGCAGCTAGCAGATAGTGAGGAGATGTTTTTTACAGTGTGTTCAGGGGACAGGCAGCTAGCAGATAGTGAGGAGATGTTTTGTACAGTGTGTTCAGGGGACAGGCAGCTAGCAGATAGTGAGGAGATGTGACAAAAAAATGTCGTAGCCTAAAAAACGCGTGACATCGCTTAGAGCACCTTTAATGAAGACAACAATCTCTGTGTTATGACAACATAACCATAAATACGTCATGACAGGCCCAGTTATCAAACTTTAATAAACTATTTATCTTTATGTGTTAACATTACATTAAAATGTCATTAAGAGGTTGGTTTTTACATTGGCTGTCATGAGAGCGTTATATTTGTGTCATGAATATTTTTCCTTGACCTAAAGTGTTACCTTTCTCAGCACATTTTCTGCCAGTTGCTCCATAGTCGAGTTGTGCACACATTTTATGTGTGTACACAATCGAGGTAAGAAAATTATTTTAAGAAGATGTCTTTTGGTTTAAACTTTGTTTAGATAAATAAATAAATAAATAAACTGGTGAAAAGGAGTTTTTTCAGGGACGATTGTTAAATAAGCCAAACCTCTTGTTTTCCTCCTGTTACCTTTCCATATAACTATTCAGACAATAGTGGAAATGTAAACACAGATTTCCAACAAGGACATCAGGAATGTCACTCGCTCTGAACAAAAGATCCGGCAACAAACACACGTTTGCACACACAGGCCTACCTTATCCAACTGGTCAAACATTGGATTTATTGCAATTGCATGACTGCCGTGTCATGCATAGCTCTTTGAGCATTCCAGAATATTTCTATCTTTTGTAATTCATTACTTGTATCTAAATTTTGATTGGCAAAATACTCTATTATCTGAAGATTGTTAGTATATAACTTTAGAAGTCAGTACAGTCTGAAGAAAAACAAGGCCTCATTATGGGGATCTCCATTTATGTTTTCAGAGCATATGGCAGAGCCTGGGGATGACTTTCACCAAAAAACTAGAGGAAGCTTTGAATTATTACTGAGAGAGAATGACAGCCATGGGCAAAATATTTTATGAATGAGAGAAGTAAGTCAGCCCCTGGCCAGAGGTCAAACTGAGTCCAGCTGTTGATTTGTGGCCGTGGCTTTACACCTCTCTCCTGGTGAAGAGACTGAATGAACGAGTGAATAAACAAATTCATGTTTTATACCCAGCACCGCACAAGAGGAAATTGTTTACTAAGAAATGCTTTTGCAAGGTCATTTATCATTCACGTCGGTCGGATGGGAATTGCTTGCAGCTTCTGTACGACTGGTCATAAATGATAGGCAAAACACTGAAAAGAAAGTAAATATTACAACGATATCAAAGGATCAGTTTGAGATGAAGATATTTAACTTGATTATTTGGATATTCCCTGATTGTTCAAGTACATTTTTGCTTTTTTTTTAAGACACAGAATGGGAATCAACTATCAATAGTGAGTGATTTGCCCTAACATACCATTCAACATCCTGTCAGTTTATAATATATAATGTGACACCGCAACTTGGCTCATTTTCTAAATATAGTGTCGTATAAAAACTTGAGGAAACATGCTTTTGGTTTCAGTTCAGCATCAAATCGTCTCGTGGAGATATAATCTTCTATATTTAATATGCTCCAGTAAATCATGGTGCTTCCCAGCTTTCCCCTTTGACTTGAAAGCATTCCTCGGCCCGGTGTTTTGAAGCCATGGGTCAGGGCTGCAGTTCATCTTGCTCCTGCACAGCTTGGGCTGGTGAAGTCAGCCATTCCTTACAGCCTGTTTGTGAGAGCTGGAAAGAAACCCATTACACCTTGTTCTTTTACAGTGCCAACCACTGCTGCTCCCTCCACTTCCCATCCACCCTCTCCCTCCCTCTTTTCTCCCTCCACCCTCTGCCTCCTTTCTCTTCCTCTTTCCATCTCCCAACAAGTACACACACTCCCTGCTCTTACGCATATTCTGAATGGTTTAGTCACTGCTAACCGAACACTCCTGCAGCCCCCTAGGGAAACACAAGAGGAAGGGGGTGGTGGTTGTGATGACAAGCTTGCCACTTAGCAGAATAGGCCTATGGGGACGTAAGTGTGGCTCTGCAAGGGGCAACCCTCTCTGCTCTTACAGGGACAAGCCTCACTGCCACTGTTTTGCCATGCTCTCGGTGAGACTGTTTGGGCAACACAGACAGCTTTTTTCCACCCAACAGGTGAGTCTTCTTTTTTCTGTTTCCCTTTGAATCTCACTGGTGTCTGCTTATGATGAAGAAACAAATGACAGCTCTTAATTTCTTCTCTTTGCTAATCGTCCTTGGCTGAGTTGAGAAAGTTATACTATAGGTTGTTTCTGCGTGAGAAGACTTGTTCGGGACATTTCTGTTGAAAATCTTCCAACACTGGATTTTTTTTTTTCACTCTTCTAAATAAGTTGTGGTCTTGGCTCTGCATTCATTTGAGAATAATGAGAGCCTCTTTGCATAGTGTCTTTTAAAAGAGGGGTTTCTTAGAAGGAACCCTAATCTTGTGTACACTCCCTTCACATTCACCATGTGGGGACAGGAAAAATCAAAGGCAGCCCTTTGGTCACAAAGAAGGTCATATGAATAACTGTATGCTTTTAATACACCTACAGAGAAAGCATGGATCACTGTAGCAATTGAAATGATTAAGTTGGAAAAGATAGCTTTTAAACTGCGAGAGAATGAGATGGAATATGCTGAAACATGGGCACCCGTGAAAGCATTCCTAAAGTCACTATAGAAGAAAGAATTATTAGAAAAAATAAATGGAAATTTGATGGAAATTGGAAAACGGCAAATTTGTATGAGGGGTGCACAGGTAGAGGTTTGGTTTGATTAGATATTTTGAATGTCATGTATGTATGTGATATATGGTGAAATAAAAAAAAATAAAAACATGTAGGGACAGGTTTTACGTGAGGTACTACACAGCATTTCATTTACTTATTATTTATACTGTATTCATACTATATGGCAGACTTTCCAGTTTTCCACTACCCTGCCAGATTTATAAAAAAATTATCTTTAGAGTTAGATTGTGGCCTTGTCTGAGGTTGCTTTATCTGCTTGTGTCCTAAAAGCCAAATAGTGTGTTTGCGTGTATGCATGTGTACGTGTGTGTGTGTGTGTGTGTGTGTGGGTGGGTGTTTGTTTGTCAAGTGTCTCAAGGCCATGGTAAAGGTCCTGCCAACTGCAGCTTTCTCACAGTAACAGCAGAGACACGTTATTATTATGTAAATCAGTTTAACTTTTAACTTTCTGTAGCTGTGTTATGCATTTCACAAAAATACACTGAAACAACTTTCATCTATACGATCAAGTGTTGTTGCTGTTTAAACATGAGGGGGGAAACATGTCGACTGGACTCAGCAGGTTTTGTGTAGGTTATGTTTGTTTTGGACGTTTCTTGGTTCAGTTGCACTGTTATCCGGTCTGTAAATGTCCTCTGAGGAAAGTCTTTGTGGCTTGAACAAGATCATAATCATCTGTAGCAGCACAATAATGCAATTGTTTGCTTTTCCGTGTGCACTTTGGATGTCTCGGACCTGTCCAAGGTGTGTTTTGAAGAAGGGCTTAATGAAGGGGTGAGTGGGATGTTAACCATAGTCAACCCGGGACATCGTCTGCCCTGATGAATGGTGTAGTGCGTAGTAAATCACCGACTGGGACAGAGCAGTCAGATTCCTCTGTGTAGTGATGTCACCATGATCGTGTGTGAAACAGATCCAGACTTGAACAGCCCAGCCTGAGCCAGATGTTGAATTTCACAGCAAACTTCTCGCTGGATGGCACGCAGTCAGAGCTGTTCAGAGCTGAACGTAGAAGCTCTACCTTACACTCTGGCAGTACACTGAGACTCATTACAGGACACACTGACATATGGAAACAATATAAGAAGTATGTATAGTCCATGCTGTGGTGCCTTCATTGTCTTTGGAAATAATCTCCATCTCTCTGGGCTCATCAGATGTGTTACATTCCATTCACATATTTTCATTTCTGTTTATTTCAGGTCGTCTGCTGTGTGGTTTGACTGAACATCTTGGATTTAAAATGGCCATCCGATACATCAAGCACAAGTACCTGTGGATTTATGTTTTGAATTATGAGAAACTGTAGAATAAAACAATAATGGAGATTCCACCCGTGGTGAATTTGGAGGGACGTGAGTCTTGGACAGCTTCAGGATTGCAAAAAGTAGCCTTCTCAAGACAAGAGTTGACCTCAGAAAGCTCTGCTCTCTCCGCTAACGGCTCAGCAGACCACAGAGGGGAAGATTGTCTCCCTGAAGCCCAAAGCTCGCTGTTGGAGCCAGATGAGGACATACACAAGCTGAAGAAGAGTTTTGTTTGTGTCAGTCATAAAAACATTGAATTTGCAGAAGTTGTGTGTGCACAGGAGCGTGAACAGTCAGTCATTCCCAGTGAAGCACCCCCGCACCCAAGTCCGCGGGCCTCAGCTCAGCTTCATGATGCAGGTATTTTGACCACTTTACCTAGGTCAAATGACTGCTGCTGTTCACTTCCTGTTCCTGTTGCAGAAGGCCACTCAGACCAGGTGGTTTATAACCATGCTGGTCAGACAGTAGACTTGAAAACAGACTTCAGGAGGTTAGAGCCAATCTCAAATGGCCATGTCTTTGTGCCTCCAGAGGACCCGTGCCCCATCCTCAATGTGGACTCCACTCCTACCCTCACTGTCCCTGTGACTGTCCCTGTTTCCGACCGGAGAGTCCTGGATCTCCCACGCATCGTGAAGCACAAACCGAGCTCCATCACCTTCTCCCACTACACCTGCCCCTCCGGAGCCGACGGCCACGCTTTTGTCAATGAGAGTTCTGACGATGGACAGTCTTCACTGGAGGAGGAGGAGGAGGATGATCATGATGATGAAGATGGTGATGATGATGATGGTGATGATGATGATGATGTGTTCCCAGAGTTGCCTCAGAGTAGAGAGTATCTTGTCAACCACAGACAAAGGAGCAAAGGCGAGTCGAAGACGAGAGGCGCTATGAGTGCCCGAGCAGAAATTGTTCCCGCGGCCACAGACTGGGGTTATGAAGCAGAGGAGGACACCAGCAGTAAGGAGGTACGCTGTTGTTGATTTCAAGTCATCCACTATTATTCACTGTTGCCCTTTGCATTGTAGAATTAATCACGTATTGATTCATGTCGAGATTTATTTATAATCATTTTATTTATTGTTTTATAATGTATTATTTTAATCCAATTTATTAATTAATTTTTCAACAATGATGTAGACAAAACAATGAACAGTGCAAAGTTGGTCCAAACAGGGTATCATGCAAATGTTAAAGCAAAGACAGAGCACTATTAAGACAATACAAACACTACAAACAAGAGACAAAGAAAAAATAGGCATGCACGTCTCGAATGAATTGAAAGAAAGGGGTCCCATATTTTATTGAATTTTCTCAGTGAGTCAGTTAGTATACATCTAATTCTTTCCAATTTGACAAACCCAAGAACTTCCCTTATCCAACAGGTATGCAGAGGTGGTGCCGGAGATTTCCACTGTAATAAGATCAACAACATGACATTACATGTCATGTTGTTTCGCATGAGATCAATTATTTCATGAGATTTTTGTTCTTTACAAAAAGCAAATGTGAAGTCTTATGTATATTTTCTCATGTGATGTCTTACATTTCACACGTGAAATACCTTAAAGCCGTGTCCGAAAATCCTGTGTGCATGGAAATGTATCACTGTTAAATATGCAAATTGTGTTTCAGATGTAATAAATCCACATGAGTGTTTTAAGGGGAATTAAAATAAAACATTTTAGACAGTAAAATTAAAATCAAGACAAATAGGCTAATACGGTTGCAGTAACTGTTCGGTGATGGATACGCCCAAATACCCCAAATACAAGTAGAATATAAATCAGTCAAAGACAATTAAAACCCTGTGTATAGAAATCTAGAAAACATTGTGATCTAAAAGAAAATGGACTTGAAGTAGCATTATTTAGCTTCGTTTGGTCTGTTCAAGGAAATGACCACAGTGAGAGAGTCCATATTTGCCAGCTCCTAGCAGCTTACATCATTACACCGTAAAATAATACATAGTTGGTTTAAGTGTGTAGGAGTACACTGACTTCACATTTGTACTGGACAAATGCTGATTCAGAAGGAATGCAAACAGCTTCTGCTTTCTCTCCACTCCCTCAACAGGCAGCGGTGTTTTGACAGAACCCAAAGCGGGCCGTATTAGCACTGAACTTAGACTTCCATTACTGAAGCGCTCTCTTTATCTTTAACAGGTCAAGGCACATGTCAGTCTCTTTTTCACACAACCTTTACCCTGACCTCAGTTGTAACCATCCTACAACCTCTCATCCCTGCTTGTTATTGCCCTTTTTAAAGCCTCATTTGAACATTCATAAATATGTTCAAATCCGTTAGATATGTGTTCAGTTACAACTGGAGGGAGCATATCCAATGACTGCTTAACTGTCCTCCTTTTCTTAAACAGTCTGCCGATAATAGCGCACATGTAAACAGGGCAGAGTAAATGGCTGGTGGGGATTAGCTTCTCTGTGTGTTGTTCAGTAAGATGTTGAGGTAATGCCAGCTTTAAGTGCAGAATGACACTGCTTTGAATGAGTTGTTTTGGAGAAGAGTTGAAGAATGCAGGGAATCCAGGGAGCCTGTTGTTCATATTATCATAGGGCAGCAGGTTAATGCTTCTCACACCACAAGTTCTGTTATCGTATGGGGGGCTGCGATGTCGACATCGCTGTAGGAAGCTCTACAATTTCAACAGGCTGGGAAGAAAAATGTATTGAAAATAAGAGTGAAAACAAGCTATTTTTCTCAACTACATATCACTTTATATACACACACACACACACACACACACACACACACACACACACACACACACACACAAGCCAATCATTGCATGAAAAATTCAACCAAACTGAAATGGCCATGCACTTAATTAGATCTTAAATGATTTTTTTTTTTCTTAAACAACCATTCAAACTAATGCTTAGAAAGAGTCAAAAGCTAAAGAAGAGCCCAATACCTATATTCATCTTGAAAAGGAGTCTTATTTGTATAAGAAAAACACATGAACTGCATCCCAATAACCCCACACTGTTTATAAAACATTCATTATTTATGCATGCATACGTTTTTATTGTAATTTGAACAACAAGTATGGGCATGATAGTACCTGATATACAACTCTGTCAAAAATTATGAAATCACCTGACTGCAGAATGCCCCAACTAGAGTCAGTATTGATTGAACTTCATGTTTTATTATAGTTGTTGATACATTGTAAACATACATCTGTGTTTGAATTTTTTATAAAAAGATATTCAAGTTTTAGTGTCGGTAGAAAGTTACTGGAATAGCACATGGATGCAGTTATTCACATGAACCATATGAGGGCACTGTATGCATAGTGTTTCCACTGTGAGCCATCTCATGACTCCCCCCTGCTTCCATCATTTAGCTCAGCTGTGACTAAATGCCCCTAAAATACACGTTTCTTTACATATCCTTCCTACTCTACAGACATGGCAGTGGCTGTGTTCAGTTGCTGTTTTGCATCGCAGGATATTAAGAGTGTAATTTATTCCTCCAAGTAGCCAGGTAGCCATTGCCCTTTCGCATGACCGACTGCTACCTCCATGGTGATCTGTGGCACTCTCTGTGGGTGGCGCAGACTAGGCACCGAGCCCAGAGCTCACACACTTAACTCCTCATTTCCATGTCAAAGCTGCTGTGTTCGGGTTAACAATGTGGCCAATTTGCGCTGATAAAGTTATAGTCAGCTCACATTTTGTTGTCCCCAGAAGATAACATTAATGAATTTAGCTAACGGATTGACTCATACCAGCTCAGTTGCCATGGTGTGAGGACTTCACACAGTTGCCGGGGCCGGATCGTGGGGAAAGGCACGAAGAGATGAATTAAGGGTAGTGTCTGACTTGAGCATCAAGCCCTCTGTGGAATGTGTCTCATTCTAAGTAGAAGTGCCCACATACCTAAACAGCACCTAGTGGGGATGTCACTGAAAAGAGACAGTGTGAATGTGTTCCAGATTTGGCTTGAGCATGTGGCAGAATAGGGTATCTGTTTCTTGCATTTGTGTTTGTCTGACTCCAGGGGTCAATTAGGACTCCAGCACCCAAGATCTTCAGCTTCTTTCATTTTCTTTTCTCATACAAATACATTAATTTGGCTTAGAATATTAGGGTTAGTGCTTGCCATCATAACAGCCCAATTCCAGATCTTTAAGTCAATACATAATATCCATAGACTCACTTTCAAACAGTTAGGCCAGTCCCTGTCTTGTTATTTGTTGGAGGAATGTACACCCACTGATGTGCAGACAGAAGGATTTGTGTGCAACTCACATGTGATTTTTTTTATTGAAAATTCTTCTCATTCCTTTGAATCTGGTGCTTATTAACTAATTGTACAAACATTTTGGCCACATTGATCTCAGGATGATAAAAATAAACTACAGCCATGAATATGTTATATGTTCCTGGTCACAGGTCGATTTGTAAATTATTAGTATTATAACCAACCATACCACCATCCATTTTGTCACACCTTAAAATATAAAAAGAAGTCTTCAAATCACACAAATGTCCACACTGCTGACAACTTTAAGTCTCTTATTATATAAATAGCAGCAGGAATATCTTGTCTTTAATCTGTGAGGACACTGATGCTCCCTGGAGAATATCTTAGAAAGATGGAAAAAGAAACCTGATGCGTGTTGGAGGGTTTTCTGGGAATCAGTGTTAATTTCTTTGAACTAGTATCCTATTATTAGGCTTACATGGAGGGGAAAGTTTGAGCAAAGGTTCATCTACATTATTCTTGTTGCACTTATTATTACAGGGGTAGCTGTAGAGTGCGAGTAGAGTGGATGTTCACAATTCGTCATAGATCAGTCTTAAGTACAAAAGTATGTGAAGGTTTTTATATTTGTTAAAGAGACAGTTCAGCCTAAACGGTGGCACTTGGCTTGTTGAGCTGCAAGCGACAAAAAAAAAAACAACATTCGAAAGACTCGACAGGCAGCAATGTATCTTTCCAAAGATCATGACCTGATAATCCAAAGACCTGGTTGTGTGCAGTTTCATGTTGGAACTATTAGATGTTCAGGTGAGCTAGCAGTATCGGTTAGCATCTTCACAAGCTAGCAACGTCGGGCCACGAGCCTCTCGTCCATGAGTACGCTTCCTTCTCCGTGGTGATATGGTTGGCGGGTGTAGTTCGTAAGAAAGAAAATAGTTCCTACAGGTCATCATTTCTGAAATAGACATTGCTGTTGAGTTTTTCACTACACTACAAGCCGAGTGCCATCTAGTTCCATTATGTTGGAGGGAAGGTAGTCATCTCTACAGCCAAGATCTCCAACACTGGGTAACTCAAACTAAAACAATCTAGATTGATAGACGATAGGAAAAATATGTATTGTTAATTTTGGGGTGAACGGTCCCTTTAAGCAGACACAGGATTGAGCTGTCTAAACATACTGAGCCCATGTCAAACCTTTGATATTCCCTGGTCAGAACCACGCTTGCAGGGCTGACATATCACAGAAGGGGAGCTTTATTTTTTCCTCTTGGTGACCCCAGGGGACCCCTCAGGCCTCACAGGTCAGCAGGGGATTGGCCAGATTTAGGTCATTCCTAAGGGATTGAGTGGAAAAAGGCCCTTTCTCCCAGTGCTGGGTCAGTCAGCTGACACTGGGTGGTCAGCAGGGTAAATGGACCGTCTAGTGTCTGGTCCCTTAATTCCTCACAATTTAGGGAGAATACAACATAGAATGTCAAGTGTCAGGTTTTCAGTGCCTACGTTTGTAACATGTGTCAGATGTACTGCTTGATGGAGAATGATTTGCAGCTCGTGGGAAGCTTGTCACAACTGTAGAAAGGCATACTATTACTGACATATGCCAAATGATGACGTATTTACAGAGACGTATGAAACCAAACTCTCAATTTCTTGAACTGAATAGTATTTTTTTTGACAGTTACAGGAAGTAACTCTATGGATTGCACAGTAATTACAAACACTCTCAAAATATGCCACATGCTGGCCTGTCCTCATTTGGACTCCACTTTCTCTTTTCTATTTTTAGTCAATCCACAGTGAATCAATTAAAATATTAAAACAAGTGTCAAGTTTCAAAAGTATATCAAAGCCCTTCTGACAGGAACCACACCCCCCTGTCCAAGACACAGTGGGGGTTTCCCATGAGAAAATTCATTGACCAGTCCCTTCAATGAAATGATTGTGCATTGAGATACTTGATGTTATAAATGGAATAATGGCTTGATTTAGAAATGACCGGCAGTACCCAGGGCTCAGTCACAGTATTTAGTTTTAATTCCAGAGAAGGAATTTTAACTGTCTGTGTACGCAGTTTTTAAATTAGGGTGGAGTCAATGAACATCAAAGGACCATTGACTGTAGAAACGCATAGACATACAGCTATCTGTAATGTCATCCATAGGTTTCTGAGGAGACATGTTGAAGCCTGGAGTTGGGTTAATCACATAAAATCTCAATTTGAACAATGTAATGAAGCCAGGGTAGAATGCAGTGGAATGATCAAACACTATGACTCTCTTGAGAGAACTGGGGGGTTTCCCCAATTACATTTTTAAATATTTAGATAATTTACTTTACTGGATGGTTATTTTTGAGGATCAGAAATAATGTAGACTTTGTCTTCTGATGCAAAATTCAGTTTTGTGCAAAGATACTGATTCCATCTAATAGTTGATAACCCTGATAATCTGAACACATTACTTTAAGTTCCCCTATCATTTATAAGAAGTATAAACATTTAATAAATGGTTTATAACACATTGTAATGTAGTTGTAAGCAGATATAATTGTTTATTAATGTTATTTGTCAACAACTATAACGCCTCCTGTTGGCACCCGCAACTAATGGCTGGTGTATAAACAGATAATAAAAGACAATATAGTAAAACATAAAATAACATGTCTTCATAGCAGAAGCTGTTGACTATTAGTGTGCAATAAAAAACACTTAAAAAATATCCTTATAGCTGCGTACAACTACATTATAGTGTGTTATAAATAGGGGTGGGACAAAATATAGATACAGCAATATAACGTTGTCCTTCGTGCGATGCAATAATCGATACTCTGGCGCCAAAAATCAATATTTGAATGAATAAAATAAGGGCAAGTGCAGAATGAATGGAAAACACACACTGCTGGGTGTTAGATTTTTTTAAAGTTTTTGTTCTAAAAAGCTTTTTAAAATGTCAATGACGTCATACACATCGTACGGCCAGAGATACTGCTTTACGACAAGCTCTGAGTCGCTTCCTTTTTTCTCTCGAGATATCAACAACACAGCTGACAGGTTAGACTCTCCCTGTTAATACAACACAGCTGACAGGTTAGACTCTCCCTGTCAATACACGTGCTAGAAAGAGGTTTGCTAATGTTTTAAAGACCACACCGAAATATTCACTCTGACATTCTGGTTCCACTTCGGATGCCATCAAGCGGGATCTCTGGTCGTAATCAGTCCTTCACTGACCAATGAGCATTCATTAGCAGAATGCTAGCGTGTTATGGACAACAATGACTCAACCTGTAAGAAATCGAAACTCGTTCATTCAACTTTTGACCATGTTGAACTTGCAAAAACTCCAATCAAATCTGAGAATTCTTAACGACAATCAGGCAAAAGAGACAAATTTAGCCGTCTAGCTCACAGACCGTATATAAGAATGGACCAACAGATCCCGTTGCTCTGGACGGAGACCAGTGAAGGCCATTAGAAGCACTTTTCCGGTGATGGCTGAGCGTTACTGCGCAGCCTCCAACTGAGAGAGACGATGTAAATGTGCCATGAGCAACGTGTCTGAAAGTTGTAAGTCTTCTGGTAGCTGTGCCAAGACAAATCTCAATCATTCCGAATATTGCAGAGACGGAGAGCGTAGGTATATGTAAGGAGATAACATAGGCACAGGCTAATTATTGCTAACTAAAATGCTAGTTAACATTAGTAATTACACTTAAACAGCTAATGTGAGACGAAACTGCCTTCTCCTGTACTATACGGTAATTCCTCTACTATGAGACAGTAAGTCACATAGAGTCTTTAAACGCTTCAGATGTAAAGTTATTCGCTGTCAAAGTGACGTCAAAATGAATGGCAGTCAATGGAATGCTAACGGGAGGTGATGGCTTATTAGCATCAAAATGGCTCCGAGGAGAAGCCTACCCCCTTGGTCTAGCTCCATAGACTCCCATTCATTTTGCACTCGCCTGCGATCACCCCCAGTGGAACTCAACTGCAACCAAATTCGGTACAATGGGGCTTAATAGGGAGTGAACAGGCTCTCCGTAGATGGGCTCTGACATAAGTTAACGAGCGGAAGAGGAAGAGGTTTTCAACGGGATGGCACACAGCAGTCTGAGGAAAGTAACAGATGCCCCAGCCACGTTTATATAGGTGTTTTTGCTAATGATGTGAGTGATCACTGTGTGATTGCTGCTGTTAGAGACACGAAGGTGCCCAAGTCTGCACCTCGTATTGTTGGCGAAATATGAAAATGTTTGTTGAGCAGGGGTTTTTACATGACTTACTTTATTTTGACTGGAGTAGAATTGCTCTGATTGATGATGTGGAATTAGCCCTGACCTACTTTCAGAACAGTTTTCTTGATATTCTGAATAGACGTGCACCTATTCGTAAACTTAGAATTAAGGGGCGGGACAATCCCTGGTTTACTTCTGAGATATCTGATTTGCTCCACGAAAGAAATGTAGCATGGGCAAAAGCAAGGAAATCAGATACTGATGCTGACTGGCTTGTTTTCAGACAGTTGCGAAACAGATTCACGTCACTCTTCAGAAAAGCTAAGACTGAATTTTACCTATCTGAAACCACCGAGAATCTAAATGACCCAAACAAATTCTGGAAAACTATTAAATCATCAACAGGTTTTACATTGTCTCTGGTTAAGAATGGTGTGACTATATCTGACAAAGTAGAAATGTTAAATTGTTTTAATGAGCATTTCATATCATCTGGGTTCTTGTTTGACTCTGTTGCCCCTACGGTGTTGGAGCCTGTAAATGATACCTTTATTACTGACAACAACACTTTCAGTCTTAGCTCCTTCTCTGTTGCTATTGTTCATAAAGCCCTGAAACAATTGAATCCTCAAAAACCTGCGGGCCCCGATTACTTAGAACCTTTTCTTCTTGAAATTAGCCGCAGATATCCTAGCCGAACTTCTGACTCATCTTTTTAATGTTTCACTGGTCACAAACAAAATTCCCAAGGTATGGAAGTCTGCTTATGTTTTACCACTTTTGAAAGGAGGTGACCCAACCTTGCCTAATAATTACAGACCCATTTCCAAACTTTCAGCATTGGCCAAAGTGTTGGAATCCTTGGTTAGTAATCAAGTGAAAGAGTACTTAAATGCTCAATCAATTTTATCTAGCATCAATCTGGTTTCAGGAAAAAACACAGCACTACCACTGCTGCTATACAAGTAATTAATGATATAGTCAAAGCACTTGATGATAAGAAACACTGTGTGTCTCTGTTCATTGATCTGTCCAAAGCATTTGACACTGTTGACCATAGCATACTAGTTCAGAGACTGATCAGTATAGGTATGTCTAAGCACTCTGTTGGCTGGTTTATCAACTACCTTGTTGATAGGACTCAAGCTAGTTGAACGCAAGTACGCAAGTTGAAGGCCGAACGTCAAAATATGTATCAATCTGTAAAGGGGTTCCCCAGGGCTCCATTCTGGGGCCACTTTTATTCACTATTTATATAAACTATGGGGGAAAATGTCCTATGTGCATTTTTCCATTTTTATGCAGATGACACTGTTATTTATTGTTGTGCAGCTACCATTAAGAAGGCATATGAATGCTTGCAAACTGCTTTCGACAGAGTGCAAGCACAGCTTTATCAATTCAAACTTGTGCTTAATGCTGAGAAGACCAAAGTAATGGTCTTTTTAAACTCAAGAAAAAAAGATTTAGACCTGAATATTGTTACTGATCAGGGTAAAACAATTGAGGTAGTTTCATCTTATAAATATTTAGGATTTTTAATTGATGATCATCTTTCTTTTAAGATTCATATACAGAATCTAGTAAAAAAAGTTGAAATTGAAGCCAGGCGTTTTCTTTAGGAACAAATCTTGTTTTACTTTTTCTGCCAGAAAAAGGCTAGTCGATGCCACATTTCTCTCTATTATTGATTATGGTGATCTGTTCTACATGAATGCCTCTACATGAAAGTGTCTTCAAATGTTGGATGCTGTGTATCATGGAGCTTTAAGGTTCATTTCAAATTGTAGACCCCTCACTCATCACTGTACACTTTACTCCACAGTGAATTTGCCCTCTCTGTCAAATCGCCGCCTTACTCACCTTTATATGTTCATATACAAAGGCATTTTAGGCAGGCTGCCATGTCACATATCTGAATTTCTTTCTTTTACACAGAGTACTTGGTTTTCAGTCCCAGAACACTATCTCATTGAATGTACCTCAAGCCTGGACAGAGTTGTTTAAAAAGGCTTTCATGTTTGCTGCACCTTCTACTTGGAATGACCTACAGAAAACACTCAAACTACAGTGTCTAATTTCATTAAATGATTTTAAAGGTTATGTTAAAACCATAGAACATGAGTCCATCCACACGTGCAAATGTTTTAACTAATGGCACTTTTATTTAATTGAAATGTACTTGAGTTGTCTTTGCCTCTTTTGTTTTGTGATTGTAAATTGTTTTTATATGTAACTAACTTGTTCTGCTATCTTGGCCAGGTCTCTCTTGAAAAAGAGATTTTATATCTCAATGAGACTAACCTGGTTAAATAAAGGTTAAATAAAAAAAAGTCTGGACCCAGAGTTGCTCCATAGTTCTGTAATTTTAATTTACACATTGAGAAATTTGTGCTGCAGAATTGTGCCGTTTTCTAACAGACTTGCAGTAAATAATAAAGAAAACCTGCACTTAACCTTTTCACGGGCATTTTGTGTTCATAGTTAGACCGATGTTGTGATGTATCATTATAGGATTGTCTAGCAATAAATTGATTATCGCAGAATTACTGTATGGTGATATTATCGGTATCGTGTATAATGTATCGTATCGTGAGGTACCCTGTTGTTCACACCCCTAGTTACAAACCATTTATTAAATGTTTATATACTGCTTATAAATGCTAAATTGGGGAACTTGAAGTTACAATTTCGAACTTTATTCTCTCTGGCCGCACCTATGGCGATAAGCGGTAACTGCAGGTGTGTTTTTGGATTTCACGTTCTCTTGTTTTTTAAGTTTCATCGTCTGAAGTCATCGCTCTTTTCTTTGTTTGTTCAGCCGTAGTAACCATTTACTCGCAGATGATTATTACTTTAAAGTAAAGTGTTACTGTTCACTAATTTCTTGGGTGAACTGAGAATGAATCTTCCTCGATCCAAAAAGTCAAACTATAGGCCAAATAGGCCTCCTCCTATTGGCCAAATTTCTCAGTTGGCCCTCGTTATACAATACGTTATACAATCCTAACAGACTTCCTGCAACAACTATATTTTAGGAGGGGCTTCCTAGGAAATACATTATGTTACTACTGTGTCAAAAACTTTGGAATTTTCCACAAGAGAAATTCTCTAGAAAATCCCCTCCTCAATGGTTTTGGGATTTCAGTCTGGGATTTTTGAAAGTGGGCCACAGTGATGCTGTCGAAGGATATGAGGCATATGAGCCTGTCCAGGACTCTGCAGAACAACAATCATAATTTATACTTGGATGACCAAGGTGTATCCTGCTGATTTATGAGGCTGGACATCCAGATCCTCAGACACAGCTCCTGTCTGTGGAAGGATGGTCTATTTATATACACGGTGTGTCTGGGGAGTAGTGAAAGCCAGTGCAGGGAATTCCATCATGCTCTGAATGGCACACATGTCTTGAGCCCTCTGCCTTTGCACTTTCACCCCAAGACACAGCAGAGGAGATCACATTTCCATGTGTGGCTACAGTGATGCAGCATCTGCAATTTACAAGATACTTTTTTGGGTTTGCTTGTAACTCTTCTTGAGTTTAGAGCAGTGTGGTAAATTGACAGATGCTCTCACCTTACCTGAAAGTGTTAATTAAAGGAGAAATCTGGCGCAAAATGAACCTAGGGGTTAATAACACGTGTACCGAGTCGACCGTTCTCTGGGATTTGTTTTCATGCTAATCAAATGTGACCAGTTTTAGCGCTAACCGCTAATTAGCTTATAACGCTAGTCATCGTGGCACGCGAAAGTAAAAAGAAATCGCTGTTTCTATACCAGTAGCAAGCTCAAAATAGCACCACACTTCAACGGTAGCATAATGAGGGTCCCTACATGTAAACCGAAGCATTGCGAACTTTGTAAGTGTACAGAATTAAAAAGATAGTTTAGAATGACTTAGTACCGTTCGTGTATACAGGCGGGCGCCATCTTGGGAAAACAGTCACACTTTGGTTTACATGTAGGGACCCTCATTATGCCACCATGGAAGTGTGGTGCTATTTTGAGCCTTGTTAGTGGTATAGAAATAGTGATTTCTTTTTACTTTACCCTCTGCCCTGACGACTAGCTTTATAAGCTAATGAGCGGTTTGCGATAGAACTGGTCACATTCAATTAGCATGAAAACATATCCCAGAGAACGGTCGACTCAGTACCCATGTGTTATTAACCCCTAGGTTCATTTTGCGCCGGATTTCTCCTGCAGGTTTGAAAGTCAGATTAAGAAAATGAATTTCTGATTTCGATGAAGTTTAGCTGAAGCGTATAATTAAGCAGGCAGTTTTGATGAAGTGTCAGCAGCTGAACTTGACATTAACACGTTACATTAAACATTAACCTGAAAGTCCTGTGAGTGTTTGTAGCCTACATGAAAAGGTGTGTAGGCATAATGTATGTATGTAGTTTATGTGACTAAACAATTTATTTTTCTTTAATTATTGATGTGAATTGAACTTTCCATGATGGAAAAATGCTGAGATTTTGAGGAGAAATCAGAAAATCGTATTCAAACAGCACCTGGAAATTGGTTTAAAATATAAAAATCGACATGACATAAATTAATTCCATTTCATTTTTTGTCGTGGTGGTGGGGTCTCAAATACTAAAAGTTCAATTTGTGATAATAAAATTATCATAATAAAAATAATAATAAAAAAAACAGATTAAACAAGACTAAGTAATTGTTCTCAAATACACAAATTTTGCAAACTGAAAACTGGGATAAAACTTGACCCCAAAAGTGTATCAACATGCTGCTACTGGCTCAATCTTTGACTCACTACTCTAATAGCAGCCGAAGCTTGTCTTCTCTTAAACCAGTGCTTCTCTGATTACCCACAGGAGTCCCCACAGGTCAAGTCTCCCTGGTCGGAGTCAATGAGCCATCTGATGAGGAAACTGGACCAGCTTAATCTAGACATAGAGGAGGCTCTGAGTGCAAACTCCTCCCCCTCCGACACACCCTGCACCACCCGCAAGAAACAGGTGAGTGTGTGTTCACGCAGCCTGACATCATGACTTCCTTATTGCCATCAGGGTTTGACAAGAGTTTTGTCCCTTATGCTTTGACATAAACACAGAAATGAACTGTGTTAAAAAGCAGCATGTGGTATGTGCCCGGTCACGGTTGGTACTGTACACATTCCTGTGAATCGCATGCTGCATACTTGGTCATGCTTGTAAACTTAACGCTAAATCAATTTACTTTGCTCTGTGGAGAGAAAATCCCGATGGATTATACGGACCTGTGAGCAACAGGTGTTCATCGGAATTTGACATCCTGCTGAGTTTTAGAAAGTGTTTCACATTAAGGTTTAGATTCAAACAAGCTGTCTCAAATCGAGCCATAAACCCAGTAGCCTTTGTGAAAGTTGATTCAGTGTGTTGATCTCTTGTGGGTCCTAACTGTGTCTGTGACTTGTGAGATATGGTGTAAATATATAGTCTGTCTGCAACACTATGGGCTTTGTCAAGGCCATCTTATAGTGTCCTTCTGACTTGAGTCTGTTTTACGATGTAAGTCTGCATCTCTCAGATGTGATACTGGAGTGTACAGTGCTTTAGCCGGGTCAGAATGGTGCGGCAGGAACAGACAGCTATTGTGCTTTTGAGGTTGCGACTGGGACCAAGCAACTCTGTTCCTAAAAAGGGCTCTTCTCATGGTGGCATGTTTCATGAAATATCCCACTAGAGTTAGCATTTGGGAACAAAAGTGCTCTTTCGGGGTCCATATGTATGTACCGCACAGAGGAGCTTTTGTATTGAAGGGAGTTTGTATGATTTGGTCCATTAGGAATGGTTGAGAGAGGCTCACATGCCTCCCAGGCATCTACATAACCATCCCAGGCATTCACTATTACTTGCTTTAACTAATGGCAGGCGACTGGGCAAGACAAGACATCTTTACTGGGATATTTGACAAGGTCATAATCTCTGTTCCTCTCAAAAGAAGATCCGCACATACAGGCTCCTTTGTAAGTCTCTGTCAAGCTGAATTGAGAGTGGAGATTTCACTTCCCCAGCAGTTGACCTCAGCATCTTGTTTTCTTTCCCCCTGGCCACCGTTGAGTCTGTTGGGCCAGACAGAGACGGACCCAGTGCTGATTGTTGTTGTGATGTTGTTGCAGTGGGGTGCTGCTTCAAAGTCCACATTAAACCCAGCCCTGAACGACCAAGTTCTCCAGAAACCAGACAGAGGGGAATGTCCGAGCCAGGACAGGTCTTCTGCTCCTCGCAGCGTCTCAATGGAAACACAAGCAACAACCAAAAAGACGGTAAGTTTCTCTGAGAATAGCAGCTTCCTGCAGGCGTCCCACAGTTTAAGTGAGTCAATGACAAATCAATCAGCCAGTGTGTCCAGTACATGCATACTTGCGGTATTGTTGTCCAATTCTCATCTTTAAGGCTATGAGCTGCTAAATTACTTTGAGTCTAACTCCACAACTGGTTGCACATGTTTTTCTTTTTTCAGCTCAAATCTGGCTTTAGCATTTTTGGGTGACTGCCATGACCTGTTTATTTCCTGCCCTTCACAAAGTATTTCTCCCAGCTAATTCAAAGTTCTTGTCTGTCCGTAGCTGGGAAATTTTTACTCTGTGTCCGTCCTAAATGAGCACTTTGTGTTAATTAGCACATATCTAAAATGTTTATTCCTGGATTACGTTATCTGAAACTAATCAAATGAAATTCAGTTGGACCTTTTAGTCGTTACTGAACTTTGCTGAACAGTCTTGTTTCAATAGATGCTGTATCGACATCCAGAGCTAATCATGTTCTAGGTGTTTATACACCTGTTTCGTTTTGAGTTGAGATTTTCAAAAACTGACATTGAAAAAACAAAATGACAGCATTTGTAAAAAAAAAAAAAATTTCCTCTCTTACAAAATACACTTTCTTATCAGTTTCCTTAATGAATAAAATCACACTCTGTGAAACCTACATTTCACAATCGCATATTTGATCCGTTTGTCATGGTCACTGCGTTGACAGAAGAAGAAAAAAAATAATCACCAATTGTTTAAGCAGATCCCCCTCTGTACAGCTGCTCTTCTTACTACATCTGTAAATATTTGAGGTTTGCATTGAGAATAGGGTCAGCTTAGGCATTCTTAAACAAGCAGGACTCACTTCTGCTGGACAAAGTATATAAATGTCACTATTCAACGGCCCTAAAAGAAACAGACAACTGAGAGATTTGCAGAATGCCGGGCGGGTTTAAATTCAAAGCCTTTCAGCTTGTGCTTTGTGCTTTCTTGATGGCTCTGCTGCAATGCGGTGGCAAACAACCTGCTTATAAGAGAAAAACGTAGCCGTCCGGGCATATTCTCTTACACTTCATCATTTCATTTAGTGATACCCCTTTTTACCATGTTACCATGTGATATTTTTAGACTACATCCAATCAATTTAGCAGACTGCCAAATGTTGGAATCACACTGAGAGTTCTTGGGGTGAGATAGAGTTCAGCTTCAAAAGTTAAAGACAATTATTTAGTCTGTGGGCAATGCTGGATACACTTCAGATGAAATTAAGTGGAGTTTTCAGATGGGCTGCCACCTGTCTTTTTTACAGAACCCATAAGTACCTCAGCATGAGTTAAAATTTGGCTCGAGGACAGCTGGGAATGTTCACATGTTAGAGACAAGGGTATTTTGGCTGCAGTGTAACCTTGAGTAGAATGAGATCACATTGGTCAGTGGCGACATGTTTTAGGGCGTTTGATGATTATATGAGTGATGCATTTTTATCATAAATTAATAAAAAAATGAATTTCACATATACTGCACTGCTAATTCTTCTAAGGTTTGTATTAAAACTTGGATTTTGTGCAACAGCAGCTCAGCAGGGCAAAGTGATGTCTGAGAAATTTACTGTAGACCATTTACTGCATGGAAAACTGGAAGCTCTGGAGGGGTTTGACATTTTGGGAAATGTGCGTATTGACTTTCTGTCAGATAGTTATGTGAGAATACTGATAGCGCTCTCATGTCTGTACGGTAAATATGAGAACGCAAATAAACATATTCCCTAAAATGCCAAACTATTCCTTTATTTTTGTGCACTGGTTTAAGTGTGACCCATAAACAGAGGTTTCCATAAACAGGAGATGACATTTCTGCAGTTTTGCATATGCAGGGAGATTTTTCCTCCTCAGTCCCTTCTGATTCTTACATAAGAGCTCTGGAGTCCGTACGAAACTTGTGACAGCAGGGAGGGAGAATGCGATACAGATTGAATCCCAGTCTCTGAGTCTAAGAATCAACAGGCCGAATGTGTGAGCCAGTACATCCTACTTTAACAGGCAGTTATGGCTTTAGTGAGAGATGTTTTATGGAAGTATCTGGTAAAAGTTTTTGGCACATGCCCGACAACCTTTGCTCCCCCCCCCCCTTGCCTCTGTATGATCTCTAAAAACTGGAATGCACCTCATATCCCCCTCAATCTCTGCACATCATGCAGGCAGAGCTAATCTTAGCTGGAATGTGTTGGGTGTTGACTAAGATGTTGTATTGTTGGAAGTAGAGATATATATATATTGTTTATTCTTTATATCTTTTCTTACACGACTTTGGGAAGATGGTATGCACCTTTTGTCAAAAGATTTGAAAACAGCCATTGTCCTAAAATAAGGAATTTCCAAGTTTTTAATTATTAACCCTACTTAAGGTACTGACTATTCAGTCGTATACAATGAAAGTTATTTTTCTGAGCCTCATATCACGGGCAGTTTTTTAATACTGCTAATAATAATAATAATTTGTACTTTATTAATCCCGCAAGGGGAAATTACAATGTTTTCACTCGTTGTTATTACACACATTACACACAGGAGTGAATTACACACACGCTCAGTACCTATACATGCACTAACGGAGAGATGTCAGAGTGAGGGAGCTGCCCGTGGAAAGGCTCCCTGAGCACTCAAGAGCACCTTGGCAGTGCCCAGGTGGTGAACTGGCACCTCTCCAGCTACCAGTCCAACACCATACTTTGGTCCGTATGGGGACTTGATACCTGCTACTGACTGAGCTACTGCCACCCCTATAAAGTGCGAGTTTTGTCTGTTTTACCAAATGTGTTAGTCTTTGCTAAAAACATTCTTGTATGACTTATACACTGTATTTAGAGCTGAAATGATTTGTTGATAAATTGTCAGCTATTAGAAAAAACAAATCATTTGTCAAACCAAAAATGCTCAACATTCACAGCTCACAGCCTCTCAAATGTGAGGATTTGCTACTTTTCTTTGGGTTTTTTTATCATTGTAAATAAAATGTCTGAGTTTTTGAACTGTTATGCAGACAAAACAAGCAACAAAAACAATCTTGGGCTCTGGAAAAATGTGATGACTATTTTTCCATAATCTGGTTGAGGCCAGCTCTTTACTGTGATCTAGGTTCATGTTGGATTGAGACATATTTGGGTTGAGGGTTCCTACTTTTAATTGGTGTTGACAGAGACGGTCATTGGGACTGACCGGTCCTGTAATTGCCCTGTTGACTCTCAGGCAGGGTGTCATTTGTGCTGGGACAGCAGCTGTCATTCAGCGACACAGACCTGTCTCTCCATGTAAACATCCTTGTTGGTGAAAGCAAAGGCTAGTTCTCCCTCTGACAACAGCCCTGCAAGGGACTCTGTGTGGATGTCACTTTTCCTGAGCTGCAACCTCTGACATGTGTCCACCATCTGACTGTGGTTGGACTGAACCACGGCGATGTGTTTGAAGTGGGTCAGCGCTCAAGGTATGCCAGGATGAAATACTTTCTCTTGGCTGTTAAAAAAGAAAGAGTGATGTGTTCAAGTCTTTGAAGCCTTGTCAAATCGGCACATCTCCACCGGGGCCCAGCATCTGCTTTTTGGAGTGCTAATTTTCACAAGTTTATTTCTGAAACTGGGTCTAAAGCTGGTCCTCGGAGACTAACGTATCAGGTCCGTTTGCATTTCCCTCTCTTGAAAGACACATACATGTAGATTTGAGATGATGGCGCTCCATGTTTCTGTACATTAAACCCAGCCTTTGAACTGTGTTACACAAGTGTTTAGATGTGTGGTGAAATTCTGCCAGACTGTGCCAAATCTCACAGTCAATAATGAGGGCTACATCAGTTACTGCACCTCATAGTTTTCAGAGGCCCAAGTCCCCTCTTCCATATTTAAACAGAGGTAAAAATATACATCTGTAAGGGTATGAGTCATACGTTTATGACCTGTTTTCCTATTTTCCTTGTTTCTCTGTAAGAGTCAGAGAGTTGGGATTTTGTGCACGGAGACAACTGATTGGTTACCCTGGAGCCACATGGAAACCCCTGGTGGTTTAAAGTAACCTGCCAGACATTTCTTGGCTGTGACTCTCTCTATGCTTTAAATCTTCCTCTTCTCCTGAATAAATCAAAAATGTACTCCCAGGTGCCTGCTGTACATTTGCCGTGCGGCCTAAAAGTGTCAAAGACCATGTAATAAAGACAGAACCACCTGTCCTGTTTAATCCAACCAATCAGGTCTTTTTGTGGTCACAGCAAAGTGGCAGCCATATAAGTCACTCATTTAGCCAAGTGCTTCTTTACACGGCAAGCATTTCTGCTGCCATGACAACACTGGGGGGCCGTGGCCTTCATGAAACATGCAGTACACGACCATCTTATTGTGTTGGATCCAACTGGCCAATAAAACCTTTGCACATATGTTGATGGAAGTTTGAATCAGCACCGTGTGGGCTGATGGCCAATTGACTGTCAAGACGGAGGGTCAACAGTATTGCAAACAGGCAGGCTGGGAGTTTTTGCAGCGTTTTGTCTCTGCCAGGGGAGAAACGTGGTAACAAGCAAACCCGAGCATAAATCAGACCAGTGGGGTACAGAGAGTAAAAGGGAGGAGAGAGTTCTGCGAGAGAAGGGGAAGCCATCCTGATTGGTCCATATCAGGAAGACACTTTCAGTGCGCTCGCCTCTGGCAGTCATTTTATTGTTGTTGTTATGCTAAATGAACCATTAAAACCAAGGACCTCTATCACCCAGTGTTTTAAGTGAGAATCCTATTTTGCTTTCATTTTGTACTAACATGTTATATCCATTTCCCTCCCACTTTTCAAATGCAAACAATGTAACATTCCAGAAAAACAGTACGTGCCTAAAAAGATGTCCTTTATACTTAGCTTAAAGTTTAAAACACCTAGTGTTTCTTTTCTTTTCTTTTTTATTTCCTAATCCTATCAACACTGTATTCACAACAGATAATTGGGGACAGCCGACTGATGTGCAGCACAGCAGCCTTTGAGTTAACAAGTGCTAAATCATGGCACCATTTCTGCTGTGAATTCTCCTAATTTCCTCCAGCAATGAGGTTATGTTTTCACTTTGGTTTGTCTGTTTGTTAGTTTGTCTGTCAGCAGGATTAGGAAAAAAAACACTGGTCTGGTTTTCATGAAACTTGGTGGAAGGGTGTAGCATGGGCCATGGAAGAACCCATTTTGGTGCTGATCCAAATCACAGGGCAGATACACAAATAATTTTTTTCACTGTGGTTAACATTGCAAGATAGGGCATTTGCGCTGCATTCATGTGGTGTCTGAAGAATCTGAAAAATAACTTCCTGACTGGACCATCCACACTGCATTAACATTTTGAGATAGGGCATGCCTTTGCGGAGCTCTGCGCTCTCAGGGTGCCCTTGTAGTTGACTTTGTCATCACGGCAGTGATTGCACTATTGAAGAATGCAGGGAGACATCCTCTATCCATGAATTCAGGGAACTGGGTGTGTGCCTCTAATGGTTTTCACAGCCAAATAATATGACATGTTTTTCTTCGCTTTTAGAGTGGAGCTACATTCAAGTAGCCAAAGTCAAAATCTCAGTTTTGTTGGTTGTTTACATTTCTCTTCCGTGGTTTCAGCTATCCACTACCTCATGATGTGTGGCCTCCTCTCAAAATAAACTTAATGTGCTAGAGTTACTGATCTTTTGTTATTTCTTTTGTCTTGTAGATGTTCAATAAGATGACCAACGCAGCAGCAGCAGCAGGTAAGATATTATTTATGTTTTTTGTGTGGTTTTTCCAGCAGCAGCTTGCTTCTTGCAATGTGCTTACGTTGCGTGTCTTTCTGTCCATCATGAGCCTGTGACGCACTGATAATCTGTCCGGAACGTTTCTCTTTCTCTCTGCTCAGTGCATGCTGGGATAGCACCCAGTGACCCAGGTTTAGCAGGTAGAGAAAATGGATGAGTAAATGTGGTACAATAGTGACCAAATGGTTATCAGAATACTCAATAAATACTTACTTTTAGACCACACATTGCCTTCATATTTATACTTTCTTACATCAAATGTAATGATACACACATTTACATTTACTGGAATTGAAAAGGAATGTCCAGTCAATGCAGTCTTTGCACTGATTTCAGGGTGTATATCTGTTTATTTTTTACTAAGAGACTAAATAAAGATCTAGCTGGAAGAGCACATAATCTCCCTGTATATCACATCTGTCTTGTTCACTGGGCAATGGAATTCAAAATGTAGCAAGAAAAGCAACCTTATTGCTGAAATGTACAATTCTATATAATATATTTGTGTTCTTGACAGACTGTTTTGTCTTAATTAGTTTTAAAACTTGATCTTTCAGGGAATCTGTTCATTGTCAGCCTACAGTCAGTCCTGCTGCGCTGCTGTCTGGCACATCATGAAAATCTCCCTGCAGTAGATCCTGCGCTGGCTTGTGTCGTGGCTTGCGTGGTGGCATTGCTCAGGGCTCAGACAATGTTACTAAGACTGACAGTCACAGGTGTCTGCGAGCTCCCTCCCAGCCGGTGTCTCGAGAATGTCTCTTATTTAAAATGTCTTCTATATATTGGTCGCTTGGCGGGATGCAGTTAAAATTAGGCAGCGTGCCAGATCATTGTTTCTGTTTTGCTGAGGGGAAATATTTGGCCTGTGTGATGTGGCCCTTGGGGGCCAGCTGCGGATTTGGGTAGATGCCATTTCAGGCTCAGGTTGCACTCTCACATGACCTCTGTTGTGCATGATGGTAACGCACAAGTGGACATTATGGTCTGGAAAAATTCCATGTCACTTTTATGCAGCAGTTAACTAATGTGTGGTCTGCTGGTGTGTATGAGATATGCGCTGTGACCGATCACCGGTCGTTCTTAACTGTAGTTCTTGGAAACCTGAGTGTGAGACCACCATGAATAACATCAACAAGTTTGTCAACACGGCAATGAGATTCCCTTCAAATACATTTATCATTCTATTTTACTCCTATGTGATTTTCATAGCAAGCTGCGTACATTCTTTCTCTTTTATGGTTTATCTTGGCTGTAATAAACCAGACCAGAGACAGTGTTACTTTTAATGTTATTTAGTTATCAAGTTAATGAAATCAACATATGGTTTCATCTGGACTCTAATAATAAAATAACTTGGAGAATGATGAATGTTGTAAAAAGGACAAAGCTGGCAGAGTGTCAGACACATTAGGTGTGATATTCCCTGTTTGTATTTTACAGCTGGGCTGAGGAGACCTCTTTTTATGACACGGATACGAGGTGGCCAGATGGTTCTCAGTATCGTCCATAACAACATTGTCCACCTCATTAAAATGACATTGTCCAGGAGAGGAAAGCACATTCTTTGGGTCCAGATCCAAAATAGCAAAGCAGCAGTGAGAAAAGCGTTGGTATTCTGTGTTATAAATATGAAGTGTCTTTTTATTGCTCTCATATGCACATGGTCCACACACACACACACACACACACACACACACACACACACACACACAGTTGTGGCACTATCTTTGTGGGGATCTGTCATTGACATAATGCATTCTCTAGCCCCTTACCCTAACCTTAACCATCCCAACTAAATGCCTAACCTTAACCCTTACCCTCACCCTAACCAGAACCTCATTCTAACCCTAATCCTAAAACCAAGTCTTAACCCTCAAACAGCCCTTTAACCTTGTGGGGTCCAGCATTTTGGCCCCACAAAGCTGTCGGGACACCACAAGTATACTGGACTCCCGGTTTTTGGACCCCACGAATATAGTTAAACAAGCCCACACACACACACACACACACACACACACACACACACACACACACACACACACACACACACACACACACACACACCATTTTTATTAAAACATTCTGGTTAACAATAGCAACTTACTGAAGAACAATTTGTGTAATGAGTATGATTGTTTCTGCATCTGAAAATATGTTTGCAGTTTTTGTGTGGTTGCAATGCCATCTACTGCAAACATTTTTTTTATGTGCACTTTGATGAATTTATGTAACATTGATAAAACATTTGCCACATTGTATAACACTTGAATCCTACATTTAGCGGAAGCTCGGAAGAGAAGTGTTCTGTCGGTCGTTGCAAACTTTTAAGGAGCCTTTAGGAGCCTCTAGTGAGTTTTTTAAACTCTCATTGGTTTACATCTCACTCATCTCTGCAGTGTTTTTAACAGCCTTGAATTCTGCTGAACAATGGCCTGCCTGTTTGTCTCCTAGTCAGCACTGATACAAAGCATTGCACCATTTAGGATGGAGAAAGTAAGCAGATGTTTTTAAAAAGGGATTTCAAAACTATTTATTTAAAATCATGCAAGGCATTAATGGAAAAAAACTCAACTTTTTAGTCCACTTGACTTGCTGGTTTGTTTTTCCTGAGGCGGAAAACAAAACCCAGAGCTCCATCCTGAAACCGCATATGGATACGCTCAGAGAAGATTTGGTCTATGGAGGTGGAAAAAAAAAGCTTAATGCTACTTCTCAAATGTTTATTTTCTGAAGGCATTACTCAACGTTTATAGAGCATTTTTCAAGTCTTGAGTACATGATGAGCCAGAAGTGCCTTATTTCTTCTCACACAGCGTAATTTGTGTGGAAATATATTCCCTACAGCCTCTTTAATTGCAGGGTGGAAATGAATGGCTTCCTCTGGTGAGAGGAGGCAGCTATGTTCATCCTCAAAAACCCTGCTGCCTTAACTGACATTAATTATGAATTAATGAATCCGCAGTGACACTGCCTCGCCAAGGGCTCCACATCTAGCCAGGTTTCTGTCAGAGATACAGTACGATACAGTACAGATAAGGAGAATGAAGCTGCATTTATCTGTCTGGCCTGAGACATGTCTTTATTGGGCAGACATACGATTTTGTAATGGATATGGTTATGATTTTGTGCACAGCTAATGTATATTTTGTAAATATATTTGTGTGTAACATAAAAGTAAAGATAATAAAGATTATAAGTAAATAAAGATTGCAGTGGAGAGGTTAGACAAATAGAAAGATTGACAGGGTCCAAGGAGAAGCAGTTACGCAGAACTCAGTGACTTTTAACTTGCATAAATAAATAGTCATGTGCTTTGTTAGGATAAACATCACCTTCCCAAATACCAGTCGGAGGGAAAGTGAGGCTTAAACAGCACTCTGTGGCCCAGAACTGTCAGGCCGAAGTTTCCCACTCTGAGCTTTCAAACAGACAGACTGTGGGCATTTACACAGATCTTCTCTCTGAATAAATATGCTAATCCACTTTCAATGTGGAAATCTCCTGCTACTGGTTATAAGAAATACAAAGAGGAAACTGTGAATCCCTTGGAGACTTCTTTCTATTTGTAAGGAAAGTAACGTAAAGCCCTGTCTCCCTCACACATCGGTGTGAATGACTCCCAGAAAAAAAGCTGTTTAAAAGAGGGAAGAGGGATGTTTTGAGTGTTTAAATGTGGCCATTTCTACTTCATTGGCCATGTTGAATGTCACCTGGTGATGGGTTCCCAAATGCATGCCTTGCTGCTTTTACTGATTCTGATTTTAGAGTTTTCCAATCAAGCTGCAAGCTGTTTGTCGCACTGAGAGTAGTGTGTTTGGCATGTGCTCTGGACTGTGAAAGTGAGATGAAGTAAACATTGAATGCGTAGGGTGTAAAGCCAGAGAAATGTCTAAATCAAGTAGCCCTTGGCAACAAATGTAACAAACACTTTTTGTTCAGGCATTTCTTATGAGCATTAATAGCTGAATGGTGTGACATACTTTTCCTGGAGTCATCTGTTTGTAGTTGCTGTATTTCTTGTTCAGTTGTGCTGCTTCCAGTAACTCAAAGCATGCCACCTATTTAGGATTTGTGGAAGAAATAACTGATTGACATCAGATGTTTTGATCAGAATGTGAACATTTTATTTATTTATGTGAAACATCATCACATTTTTTTCATTTACCAGCCTTGTAGTTATGACTAGGGATAGACGGGCCGTTTTTTGGCAGTTTGCAGATTATCTGTATAGGCGTTTTATTTGCCTGATAACCGATAAAGTTAATTCATTAAAAAGTGTCCTACTTTGGCTCGCCTACAGCTCTGTGTCTGTCCCTCTGCTTCGGTTTCACTCACCACTGAGTCTGACTTAATGTCCCCCCCCCCACCCCACAACACTATCTGACTATCTGGTACCGTGTGTTATGTTGAATGTTTCTAATTTATTAAATAATTGCTTAAAGCATTTAAACAAATATTTGTATTGGAGTATGTAACATTCCAAAATCTTAATTTTGACTTTGGTTCCAAAAATCTGTTATCGGTTTCACTAACTACTAATAATCGGTATCGGCCCTGAAAACCCAGTATCGATCGATCCCTAATAGTGACTCCTACAGTACGTCAGTTCCAGTGTAAAATCGTCTTCCTCTGTGGGACCTCAGTGAGCACACGCTGCCTTATAAATCACCAGTGCAGCTATAGATGAAGCTCCAGTGGGTATTGTATAATGTCTATAGCTGCTAATGCATTACAGCAGGGTTGTCTTTTCTGTTTTTGACTCCTGCATGTTCCCCAGCCGTTCCCAGAGCCCTGGCCTTTAGTCTCACCCAGGGTCACTGCCTGCTGGTGGAGGCTGACTGTGACCCCGGGCAGCTGCACTGTCTCTCTTTGTCTCTCTCTGGAGGCCTGTTGCAGACCATAATATACACATCAAAAAAGGCTTCATGGCTGCGAATGAGGAACTATGAAATAGCCTGGTACATACGTAGTTGTAATAACAACATGTACAACATGATAAGGAATAAAGAAAATTGAAATCATATGTGACTTTGGATGTTTTATGCTGTAAACAGGATTATTAACTCTGTTGGTATTTAATGGTCTCTATTGGATTCTGACCTCAGTACTGTTTTTATTATGAAGTCTTTTTTGTTGTGACAGAAAAGGTCCAAAGTGAGCTAAGTGTCACATAGTTCCCTAGGCGAGGCCATTGGATTTTAAAGGAATAGATCATTTTAGAAGAATTGTACTATTTTTCAAAAACCCATGATCGTTGATATGCTGCTTGGAGTCTGCGTTCCAGTTCATCCCAAAGATGTTGGATGTAATTGAGGTTAAGCTCTGTGCAGACCAGTCAAGTTCTTCACACCAAACTGGGAAAAACATTTCTTTATGGACCTTGATTTTTGGCTGGACCGTAGGATCAGTCGTACAACCTCAAACCTCTGTGATCTCTGCTGACTGCTGACTTGGATCCAAGCTCTGTGTGTCTTTGTGTGTGTGTGTGTGTGTGTGTGTGTGTGTGTGTGTGTGTGTGTGTGTGTGCGTATGTATGTGCATGTGCGTGTCTGTGTGTGTGTGTGTGTGTGCGTGTGTGTGTGTGGGTGGGGGGTTGGTGAGTGTGCGTGCAGGAGCTCGGCTGATGAGCAGTGGAGAGGCTGCAGCAGGGGCGGTTCTACATTGAATTACACCCAGGGCGAGACCCCCTTTGAGCGCTGTTAAAATTTAACAAGATTAATAAATTAATAAAACGGTATACAACAAGCTCTATATATATATATATATATATATATATATATATATATATATATTTTTTTTTATCATTTCAGGAGGTCCTGTGCTTTAATTTGAAGAGGTCTATCATGAGTTTTTGTCTGCCTAAGCAGATAGAAAAGCTACAATTCTCGTTAAGAACATTATAGGCTACTAATGCAGTCATACAGTGCAGCATGTCTACGTCTTCTATTGTTGTAGTGTTTTGTCCACCACTCAGTTTTTGGCAAGGGGCTAAGTGTTTTAAGGGGAGTTGTGCTTACCGCAGGTTCTACCCTCACTCCCTCATCTCTGTCTCTCTCCTCCTGAGTCTCCTCCTCACTCTGCATGCCACTGTCGCCGATGCTGACACCACCACCACTGTCATCAGCCACGGGAGCTACTGCCAAAAACATGTCTTTTCGTTTTTTTCTTTTATTTGAACTGCTTGGGTAACTTTGTTTGATTTTCGCGTTTAGACCATTGCCGTAAAAAAAAGGTTTAGACTCGTCTTGCTCCGTCTCTGTGTACTTCCGAGTTCTCGTGTCACCGTGTGTTTATCTTTCGCGCCGGGCTCCGCACCGTTACGGACTAGTCCATTTCATTGTGAAAGTAGTGGGTGCAAGCAGTGCGCCTGCAGCTGCAGGGGGCGCCAATCTGCCAATTCCCCACACAGTGAAATGATAGATAATAGAAACTGCTTTGCGGAGCACAGGATTTTTTTTTTCTTCAAGTGCTCATGGCACCCCCCCATGACTCATGATAAAATGCCACCCCAGGCGGCTGCCCAGGTCGCCCGTGCCAAAAACCGCCCCTGGGCTGCAGTGTGATGATAATATAAATAAATATATATACATAATATATATATGCTGGAGCTGCTACCCCCGCGACCCGACCCCGGATAAGCGGATGAAGATGGATGGATGGATGGATGGATGGATATATATACAGTCTTTAGCCCCGCCCTACTACAGATGAACATTAAATATCTATATTCACATTATAGACACCGCCACTGACTATCCCTCTAACAATTTGGTCACAATAACACAAGTCACAAGCCATATACTAGGTTCTGATTTAGTTGAAAGAGCCTTACTGTTACCACAGAGGTGGAAACACACTATTGTCTAAAATATCAGTGACTGCTGTAACAATAACATTCAGACTTCTCTTAATTTGAAGGGTATTTATGGTCACGTACAAAAGCGTACATTGTAATCATTGACAAACCAACTGTCCCTCTTTGGAGGTTTAAAGTTATGTTTCCATAGTTTTGAGTGGAGCTGTTACAGACATCCAGCAATTAAAAAAGCCATTGCTCATTTCACCATGATGCAGTGTACCTTTCGACTGCATGCAATACATACAGAAGACATTGACAGGTCTGTTAATTTCTGGGTAAACACAGGAAAAAATGTCAAATTTGAAAAGAACCAATGTATCCCTTGAAGGCCAACCATGTGGATTAGCTTGAGTGTACTGAGAGAAGAGACCTTTGTCTTCTTTGTGAAGGGAATGCGTCAAGAGCCATGATGTAGGATTCATCACAACACATGATTTTTTAAACTTGGTTGAAAAGGAGACATGTCAATGAATCTGTCTTACCTCTCTGTCACCCCAAAGGATATGCGTGGTGCATTAGGGGTGGCTTCAGTATTGAGAAGAAAAGGCAACGTAGCACATTTTTTCCACCCCGATGTTTGAATATGGCCAAGCATTCTCATCTGCTCTTCGACTATTTAAAGACAGACCTGGACACTGTGAAACCCTTTTGATTTAAAGCCTACATATAGCTGCAGGAAAATCCATTTTCATCAGATTGTGCCGTTTTTTTTTACTCCCCGTCTGTACGTTGCCTAACCAGTGCCAGATCAGTGACATCATGCGCTAAATTTAAAAGCAAGTCGTCATTTGTAGATCCAGCTCAGACTATAAAGGGTGCTGCTGGCATGACGAGTGCATGAAAAATTCCACACATGGAAAGATGGAAAATGACTTGTGGTTTCCTGAGTGCAGAGGCCAGCTCGGCTGTTTGACAGGGAAAGAGAGGGAAAAAAGAAGACTGGTAGTATTTCTAGACTTTTCTTTGTATATACAGTAAGTAAGTGTCAAGGTTGTGAAAACATTAGAGAAACTATTTGGTTAACCTGCTCTGAAATCTTAAACCTTTTAATTGCAATTTCAGCATTTTCATTGCAATTATCGTAGCCATCGTACATAAAATAGCACATCACTTCATTTGATACCGTCTTCAAGGCCCTTTTACTGAATGAGATCATCATATTTAACCATTCCCATCATGTTTGGACATAATTTATTGCCAATTATAACTCATCTGGTTTGATCCTGTGTGTTCATGGAGCTGTTTGAACAGAAACTGTATTATCTGCTAGTTTTATGTTAGAGGGTGAGAGGAAACAGGTTTATTGTTCTGATTCCCAATTATACCCACACTGGCAATTAGAAAAGAAGCAATAAATCCTTTGGGGGACAACTTCCTTGAAAACGACCAATGTGAGAGTGTTTTGTGTGTGTGTGTGTGTGTGTGTGTGTGTGTGTGTGTTTTGAGGAATTTAGGCCTGGGTTTTGTAAACTAAGTGGAAGGAGACGTGGGCCGCCATGTCAGGATGCAGGCCAGTCGCAGGAGAACAGGCACTGTGTGTGTGTGTGTGTGTGTGTGTGTGTGTGTGTGTGTGTGTGTGTGTGTGTGTGTGTGTGTGTGTGTGTGTGTGTGTGTGTGTGTGTGTGTGTGTGTGTGCGTGCGTGCGTGTGTGTGTGCGTGCGTGAAGCGCCACAAAAGCTAACAGGTTGGTCCAGCACTCAGCTGCCAACTGAGAATGAGCAGTAACAAGAATTAGGAAGTAATGAGCCAGGACAGTCCACACCACTTCAGGACCCTGCACATGGATGTAGTGACTAAACAGTCAACAGGCTCAAGTGCTGTTATCTCACTGTGTGTGTGTGTGTGTGTGTGTGTGTGTGTGTGTGCGTTTGCGTGCATGCGCGCCTTTCCTATGAATGCTCACAACTCTGCTGGAAATAAATCCAAACAATAACTCCTTTCTCATCCAAAGCTTTATCGAATCTGGTGCTCCACTTTGTAGTTCCTCAGTGCTCCTACATGCACACACACACACACACACACACACACACACACACACACACACACATGGTTTCCAAGCCAAGAACATTTCCGCAGGGTCGGTTTAGATACAGTAACCATATTGGCCTCCCAAATTTCCCACATAAACCACAGAGATTCCAGATGTTGCATGGAGGCAAAAAGTCTGTTCCTCCGCTGGGCCTGCAGCCCTCAGCTCCCCATCCTCAGGTTGGCCGAGCGCGTGGCACGGCTCACACCAAACACTGTGTTGTTCCTCAATGAAGCAAGGCCGCGGGTAACCATGCTACTGGAGATTTACATAGCTGTGCACTTCCACCTGTACCCAGATAACAAAAAACACAGTGCGGCGTTAAAAGAGGCTCTGTCCTGGGGCAGTGTAGCACTGCAGCTTTCTCGTGGTTTCAGACCTGATTAAACAATTTGGCTCAGTAATCAAAGAGCAATAGTAGGCAGAGGCAGAGCAGACTTCCTGTATCCTCTCTGCTCTGTGGCTCAGCGGCTTTAAAAGTTAAGGGCCCAGCAGGACCTGTTTGTTTCCCAGTTTGAAAACAATACCTGCACTGTACTGTACTTCCGGCTTATCATGGCTGATGAGTTAAGCAGAATAGTTGGGCGGTCCACACATGCATCTTTTTCTTTTTTTTTCTTTTTTTTTTCATTTCTGCCTTTATTGGATAGGAAAGCTGAGACATGAAAGGAGAGAGAGAGAGGGGGGGGAAGACGTGCAGGAAAACCGTCACAGGTCGGACTCGAACCCTGAACCTTCTGCATCGAGGAATAAACCTCTGCACATGTGCGCCCACTCCACCAACTGAGCTAACCGGCCAAACACACACATGCATCTTTAATGAAACTGATCATTAATTGGCTGATGTTTTAGACAGATAATGAAAGCACAAAAGAGTGGAGGCATTAAAAAAAAAGATTTACTTTGTCTTGTATATTGAAAATAGTTTTCTTCTGTGTTGCTGACATGACTGAGCTTTGTGGTCTGAGAATAACGTGTTTACACAGACGTTGATAGCACTTTGGTTTCTATTAAATGGAAATGTTTGTTATACTTCTGTATATGTAGCAGATTGGGACCTTTTGGAGGAAAACTGTAATTTCAAATAGGGCTCTAAATGTCAGACATTTGTCATTTAAGAGGGGGAACTACAAGCTCTCCAGAAGGTTTAATTTTAAGCAGCTGTTATTTTCTCCGTTGGTCTTTGTCAGACTCTTAACTCCAGCTTCTCTCTTGGGATGACGCTCATCTTGAAATATAAACAACAACTTCCTGTTTGAATTTGTTTCATGGAGGCTAATGTCATGCTACAGTAAGCTGTAATTTATGAAGAGTTATCCTGTCAGCTGTGTTTAATGGTGATTGCTGTGAAGATGCCTTGGAGCACAACTCCCCTAATGTGCATTTCACATCACCAGGCAGAAAGGTGATGGAAATTAGTCCCTGGTGAAAAAAAGACACTCAAACCCAGCTTGGAAATGACTTAAAATCAATAAAACATGAGTTTGTTTTCCATCTGCCACCTTTGTGAGAAAAATAGTGAAATGGAGGCAGTGAGAGAGAACTGTACCTCTGTGATTAGATCCTCGTTGCTCTGATAGAAACCAGGTGCTGGACAGTGGTGTAAATGGTTTCCCATGCATTTTTGTGGGCAACGCAGCCTTAACAGATTCAGACCTGACAGCATTACATGCTTTGTCATTCAATGAAACAATAGCCACGTACGCTTGTCATGCCAGTTTTACATTCTTCAAGCCTCTTTATACAAACTTTGACCCCAGCGAGCTTTTAGCATTTTTATGACATTGAAACAAACTTTTTAGTTTTTCTATTTTTACCTGCCTCAGTGTTGTAGTTTAATGCAAAAACGTCAAGTTATGTTACAACCTGCAGGAAGATGTGGATAAACATAATGGAGGAGTCATGTGAAAATCTGCAGTTTTTTATGTTATATCTCTATTTTGAAAACAGATTTGATGTAATGTCTAATTTGTTTGAGAATTAATGATTCTATCAAGAACAACTTCCACTTGAGGAAGAAAACCATGACGTTACAACACACAGCCCTCTAAGAAAACAGAATTAGTGGCCACTTTAATGGATTGGGACCTAAGTCAGCTCCTCCTTCCCCAACCCCATAATCTAAACCCAGATATACACCACATGTGTGGCTGCTCTGGAAAAATGAACTCGACTTGGGAATATATGGTCAGGAAATTTATAGCACATGCTTGGGACGAGCCCTCAGGGGCCGGGGGGGGGGGGGGGGGGTGGAGATGGAGGGGAGGTCTCTCCACTCCCCGAGCCTTGTTTCCATTAGGCTGGGAAGAGCAGTCTCCCAGACTATTCAAGAGGGCTTGGTGTAAGACCTCCTGGCCAACAACATGACCCAATCATGGAGGAGAAACCAGTTTCCTCACATCTGGGATTTTCCCACTGTAGCTAATGGGCAGAATTCCACATCAGTCACCAGACGGACACAGTGCACACACACTCAAACTCTGGAATTTAGATAACTTGGATACAAATAAATATATGTGTCTCTGTATGTTGGGAAGGGAGATGGCGAGAGAGAGTGGACAAAAACTAGCCCAGAAAATGTGGCCATTTTTCAAGGAAAACAGGAAAAACCAACTCTCTAAAAAGCTGCCCGACCAAAACAAACAAGTGGTTGAGTCAGCGAAAGGGAAAACATTCTCAAGCTGATTGATGTTTCCTCTCCTTGCATCTGCTATTACTTTTCACTGCCATGGACCGCTCCGGAACCTAAGTCATCGTCTAGCCACAATGATCCTTGCAGCCATAATGCTCATCTTTATTGTAATTATTAAAGTTATTTTTTTTTAATAAAGTAAGAAAGGAGAGGCACAGCAGTGGGCTGTGTTTACCTCTCTGGTGATTCATGTCGAGAGAGGTCAGAACCTTGTTGCTGCGCTTCCTCCATCACTTTTACTGTCAGGGGCTGACAGGGACACTATTGTCTGTCTGTCTGTCTGTCTGTCTGTCTGTCTGTCCATTCGTGCCCTGTTAGTCACTGGGCCTGGAGATTGATAACTTCTTTACAACTTGGCATCTAGAACACTCATTCATGATCCTGTTTTCAGGATATATATCAACCAAAGGATTAGTAAGATGATGTACAGATGATGTTTTCTAGATTGTTTATAGGTTCTGTATGAAGATTAATGCCTTCACTTTTGTAGGAAATAGACTAACGGTATTATTTTGAATTAAGGATGAATTTATAAATGTTATATTATTATTTAATAAAGGCTATGAATGTTAGCCTTTTTTCTCTGTAAGCTTCCCAGTTTGTGTGACTAGTGCCAGTGGAAAACAAAGTGCTTAACTCGGCCTAACCCTGACCCTTCCTGAAAGGGCAAAGGATCAAATGAACAGTGTGTGTGTGTGTGTGTGTGTGTGTGTGTGTGTGTGTGTGTGTGTGTGTGTGTGTGTGTGTGTGTGTGTGTGTGTGTGTGTGTGTTGTCTGTCCTCCAAGCTGCATTTTAAGTCTGGAGTGTCAACAAGTGGGGCTATATATAGCAACATGCTGATCAGTGGTGAACAGGTTCCTCTCTCTGACCCACACTGAACCAAAAAAGCTTCCATGTTTTCTCACATATTTTTCATTTTGTTCATTCTAAACCTTAAAATAACGGTGACAAATTCAGTTAGATCCAAATGCAGATGAAAAGCTGTCACGCTCTGAGAGTTATTTAGTTTCTGCGCCGCAAATAAGCAGAAAGTTTTGATGTTTTGCTTAGTAGGAGGGTACAATCTTTGATGTTTCTGTTATTCTGTCTTCAGAAGAGTCTTAACCTAAAATATGCAGATGTTAATGTTTTTTCATGTCGGATCCAGTAAGATCAGAGCAGTTCACTGGGTCTCTCTTATTCCTCCTGGCTGCACATAATTTCACTTTTAGATGGAACAAAAAAACTGAGCCCTTCATTAATATTCTCCCCTCAGCTGCACACTCCTGTCTCACTATGTGACTTTGTAATAATCTGTAAATCACCCGTCCTGCTCGGTGGCGAATGGGCTCTATCTCCTTATTGAAATGAAGTAATGTTAGCTCAGCTTCACACAGAGAGGGCAAGTGTAGGTCAGCAGATATTTGCTCATTTAAGAAACTGTCAATCTTCAGCCAGTCACTTTGTGTTAAGACTGTGTTTATTATGGTCTTAAACCTGTTATAACAGTAATCCCAGCTGGTGAGGAAAGAAGTGAATACAGCCGATATGATATCACGGCTCCCAGGTCATGCGCTGCCTGAATGGGCACACAATAATAGGAGGAAATTCCTAAAATAATTATGGTATAATGATTACTGAAGCTGGTGTCTAGTATGCAGCCTCACAGAAGAACATATCATGTTTACTTTTTGGACATGAGCTTAGGTTTTCTTTTTATTTCAAGATATTGTGACAACAAAAAGTAAATGGTGCTGAAACTGAGCCAATGTTTCTCCTGAAGGGCTGACCTACTCTAGCCTACCTGGGGAGAACTCGCTGATCTCTAAAATAACAGACGACATCCTGCTGATGGGAAATGTAGGTCAAAATTCTAATAATAGTTAATAACTAGGTCCATGTCAATCAACTGTTTTCGAAGCGTCCACAAAAAAATGGAGTAGCCTACCTACAGGTAAAAAACATGATACCAAGAAAAACCTTTACAATACAGTTTAAAGGAAATAATAGATGCATTAAGTGCTATGATTGTGAAGCTATTGATCACCACAGAGAGACAGGATTCTCTACAACTGAACAGTTCTGAAATGTTGCAAAGTTGCTTTCCCTTTAACATCTTACTGTTTTGGGGATGATAATAAAGTAAGAGACTAGACTAGAGAAAGTGATTGCTGAGTTTGGAATTGTGTCATTTGAGAGCTGTGTGTGTGTGTGTGTGTGTGTGTGTGTGTGTGTGTGTGTGTGTGTGTGTGTGTAGGGGGTGTTGAGTGATTTGCAGCTTGTGATGCATTCAGGTGCTCTACGTAGATCTCTATTTCCTACTTCAGAGTCTTAAATTTGAATTGTTGGAAGCACTACTGATGTAAAAAAAAAAAAAAAAAAAGAGAGACAGAATATTAGTATTTGGATTTGAAACTTTGTCTGGTGGTTGTTTTATTCCAGTGATCATGTGACTCCAGGTTGGGCTACTTTATGTTCCTGTCGCAGATTAAAGGGGAAATTGACATTGGACATAGCATCCAGACATTGTATCTTACATCACAGCATTGTTACAACTAATATTTTGTAATCTTAATTTACTACTTTAAGCCCCTGAGGTGCTGCTCCACAGGTAGATTAATTGACACATCTTTTACCTTTTTGATCAATGAAAGTCCAAGTCATATTTGCAGTTAAAACCATTTGGTTCCATGTATTTCCATGAGATCTTAGTTGGATTTCCAGACAAATCACTGCTTGTATGTATGCATGTGTGGTGTTGTGGTGTGCGTGTGTGTGTGTGCGTGCGTGCGTGTGTGTGTGTGTGTGTGTGTGTGCGTGTGGTCAAAAACTGTATGTGCTTCCGGGTTGCACCCGTGGAACCAAAGATTGGTTCTTATTTATACCAAGGGCACTAATTGGCTTTTACACTATCTATTTTAGTTTATATAGATTTAAAGCATACAATTACTTATTTATATTATTATTTATTATTAATTAGCATGCTTGTTACATGTTCTATTTATTAAAAATGAACAGAAGCCAATAAACAGGTTCCCCAGGAGTTTTCTCAACATAGGGTACTGTATCTCCAACAGTCCCGTGAGATCAATATTTTTTTCCCAGAACATTGCATGGTTATTGAAACGTTCAGGGAACATTCTTTTAGTGTTCTTTGGGATAGCTCATCATGCAGGAACCATCAGTATTCACACAACCATGACCGAACATTATATGGAGGCCTCCTTGTGATCTTTTCCAAAGGTTGCATTAAATATGGCCAAGGGGGAACCTTCATAGGACATTACAAAAATGTATGTTTTCTAGGTCATAAAGTGTGACATTTAATATCAAACAAAGCTTGAAATTCAATAGCCCACATAGGCTACATATCATCAATGGGCCTACTTAATAAGTTACCGTACTATGGAAAATAGCAATTATAAAATGATGATCAATTTCACCATATGTTGTTGCCATCAGTGCTCCAAGCTCCATTCCTCCTTTCCAGTCACACTCTGGCATTTTGTTAGGTGGATCATGTGCGCTCAGTTGATAATTCCCATATTTCCCGCAGCATTTGAAGGTATCACGGCTGAGTAGCGCTCGCCGTGCGTGGATCCCTTCACACATACACACACACACACACACACACACACACACACACACAAACAGACGCACACACATCTGGTATGAAGTGTGAAGTCTGTCTTGGTGCTTTACAATCACTCTGCAACTTGTACTCGTTTTATTGATTTTCGTTCTAAGCGAGAGGAATATATTTATTTTTCTACAAAATGTTGACAACTGCGTTTGAAGAGCGGGCTCCAAAGTCAGGTTTGCTGCAGCTGTAGTAGAAACAAAGTTTCTAACCGGGGAAAGGAAAGGTGATTTTCTGCCGGAGACTTTAACATAACGGGGTTTTTTTTGTGGAACGAGGAGGATTTAGTTATTATGTCCGAGTGGAGGATTTGCCATGACATCTAGAAGAAACTCCTCGAAACTGAAGCTCCGGCGCTCTTTCAGCGAGCAGCTGCGGAGCTCCACATCCAAAGCCTGGGACTTACTCTGGAAGAATGTCAGAGAGCGGAGACTGGCAGGTCAGTAGCCCGCTACAGGCGCACCCTAGCCCGCTGAGAGAGCGAACACATGGGGCATGTCACTAATATTTGAATGTTTGGATAGCAGTAATCTGAATGACATAGGCTAAGTCATGGTGTGCATTAAGTGTCATCACAGTGGTGCTGCAACAGGGGCAATTGTAGTCTAGAGGGAAAATTTATTTTTGAAAACTGTATTAATTTGTCTTGGTAGACTATTGGATTTTGTTTGTCTAATGAGTTAAGGTGCAGTGCAAATACATATTTATCCTAAATGGATAGATGTTCATTGTGCATGTTGTCCAATGCTTTTAATCAAATTTAAGTTCTAATAATGTTTCTATTGAAGTTGTGTGCTGTTGAGTAGTCCTAACTAAAATCAAACCGATTGTCATATTGATTTTAAGTCAGTGTCATATAGTGGTCCAACTGTATTTACTTTTATAAAGCTGTGGGGGAAAGTTGGACGACCTTTGGAAATGGATTGGAGATTTAAGGGTACATTTGAGTCTTTTCTCGCCTAATGTTTTTGAAAATATAAAGGCTAATGCATCTCAATGGGTTGTATGTGATTGTAATGCAAGAAAAAATGCAAGAAAATACAAAAACAACATAATCAATTTATAACTTTTTGCACACGTGTAGCAAATCCTTGACTACATAGTATTATTGCAGTGTTCATTCTATCGCCATTCTCAATGACCACGGGCCTGCTACGGCCGCAGGGTGGCGCTGGTGGGTTGATGATGTTTCACTGGGAAATGGAAAGCTGAGTGAGAGTAGACAATATTTGATCATTTGATCATCATCACTATCTATCTATCTGTCTAAATATCTATCTATCTATCTATTAGATAACTTTACCTTCATTTTAATTATTTTATTTAATCTTTTATAGCTTGTCATATATTTCCACTCTTCATTCCTTTACTATTTATGTAGTGTATATGATGATATTGCAAATGCTTCTCAGTCACTTTCTTTGAGATAGTATAGACCATTTCATTTGGTCTATTCATTTTGTTTCATAGTTTCAAATATAGATAATATACAGAATATCATTAAAAGTTTATCTCCCATTGCTCTGTTTTGTTATATGAATACCTTGCTATCAGTAAACTTAAATACCTTCATGTTTTCCTAGCAATTCAACTGAAATGAAATGGTCTAATACATATTTGCTTTAACCTCTTAAAATGCACCTGTCTCTCTGGAGGACAAGACATATTGTGCTGCCAGGCATTGTTCAGTCACACCGAACGTTATTGTTATTAAAGTCCCAAATTAAGTCTCTTCAAACCGACATTATATTTCCTGAATAATGTGTATTGGTACCATTTAAAGAATGGGATAGAATATTAAACTTAATAGGTAAGATATTGCTTCAAATAAGGGGGGGGGGATATATATGTGCATAGCCTAAAGTGTAGATAATTGTTTTTGGAGATAACTTTAAAGCTACTTTGGGATACATTTGAAAGAATGACTAAAGATTTTAGCTGAATGCCCTGGTGCAATAATCTGTCAAAGGTCTTGAGAGTGTGTGAAGAGTGGAACTCATCCTTTGTACAGTAACCTAAGTCTACCACTAGGTGCTGTGAATTGATCACATCAGCTCCTTGTGTGGGAAAACCACATAAATCACAAAACAGCTCTGTCTTCCTCATGTCATACAAAAAGAGACAAGAATAAGTGTGTTCACTTTGTTTGGCAGGGTTCAAAACTGCTGTTTACACAAAGCTGTTGTATTTTGTGCAGAAAGTATGACTTGTGCTCTGCTCAGCTGTGTGTGCTGAGGCATGATACTGAGTCCTGCGTTGCGTTGATATTTGACACATTGACACTGCATTCTTTTCTCTGCAGTCTCGAGGCCTTGAGCTGCTTAAATACAGTACACATTGAACAAGCGGACACATATAGACCTGATGCACTGACTTGACAGATGGATTGAAAGTTATGGATATTGTTACACTTTGTTTGATCCCTGCAAGGAAGTTCCCTACTTCTTTTTTTGCTTTCTGTGACTATTTATGTTGATTAGGAATATCACATCAGGCTGTATCCAAGGCTGATGTGATATTTGGGGCAGAGAGGAGAAAACTTCATCTTTCATGTCCAAAACCGATTCAAGGGAAATCAGAGGGAGGAACCCTGGATTTGTACAAAATGTAGGTCAGGTGTTTTAGACCCCTGGCAGCTGATTTCTAGCTCTTTAGAGATGATATGGTGGCCAATCAACAAGGAAATCCATGTGTGTCAAATCACAGATGGTGGTCTATTTACAGCCAAATATTTAAATGTATAGTTTTTCGAGAGAGAGATGCATACACTCTTTTGCAGGCTAAAGCACTGACTCCAACCTGATAGACTTACGTCAGTCTATCAGATAAGAAGTGTGGAGCCTTTGCATGAAACATTATTGTTTGACTGTGGTACTGTATCTGTACCCCGCTGCTTTGTTCTGCAGTGAGTAAATATTTTTAAAAAGACACGGTCAGGTTCATCTACTCCGGTGTGATTAATAGGTGTCTACTGGCACAGGCTAACTGAAAGCAGGAGCCAAATACAGATAGATGTGAGCTGTCACACTATAGAGAAGCATGCATATCACAAAGCCTTTTAATTACAGGAAGATATGCATGACATCATTTTACACTGTGTGTGTGGGTTTGACTTTAAGTTGAGTCGATTTCTCAACTCCCACAGATGAATGGAAGTACAGGATATTGTGAAACACTAAACGAGAAATTTGATTTCCTCTTGAGCTGAAACTTTGGCAAATCAGAAATATTAAAATAGCAAATTTGGTGGCCGGGTTGGTTCAGTGGGTAGAGCAGGCGCACATGTACTGAGAGGTTTATGCCTCGACGCAGAGGTCCAGGGTTTGAATCCGATCTGTGACAATTTCCTGCATGTCTTCCTCCTCTCTCTCCCCTTTCTAACCTAGCTGTCCTGTCAAACAATTAAAGGCGGAAAAGCCCAAAAAATAATCTAACAAAAAAACATAGCAAATTTGAAATATTCAACACTTGAGGTTTGGGATTTTGGCACAAAACATAGATGCTGATACTTCATTGTGTGGAGGGGTACACACATATTATTTATGGCTTTTGATAATATGTTACATATAATTGTGTGTGTTTCACTATACCACCATGAGGACATCAGTTACTGCTCTCACAGCTGTCACACTTATCTGGTTAGGTACACGCTGCATTATCAGCTTGTTGGTTAAATAGACTTCCTTTTTTCTCTGTTGTATTGCCATAGCCTTTATATGTCAGTCTCTGACTAATAATTAATAGTACTAATTAGTAATTGTGCTTGAGCATGATGCTAAAAAACCTGCCTATTTCAAAAAGCTGCTTTCTGACTTCTAAAAAAAATAAAAAATGTACTGTACGTTTGAGCTTGGTAGGAATATGCAAAGCACTGAATTAAACATTACACTATGAATAACACATCAATATAAAAGCCTTAACTGTGAAAAGGCACTGCCGAAATGTTAGGAAAGAAAATAGGAGATGATGAGAAAATCCTTAACGAGCGAGGGGACAATTAGTGTGTTTTATAATGCATGAAGTTCTTTTTTTTGAGTTATAATCAGTCATATTAGTCAAAGTGCTCAGCCAGATCAACCCTCATGTAATTGGAAATAATGACAATGCCCCTATATTTAAATTGGGTATGATGTGAAATCTATTCACCCCCAATTTTAATTCAAGAAGCATACCGTGCCTCTTCCATATCTTATTAATTCCCTGTACATTTTATTTTTACATACCATTATTTGTACTCATATATTACTTAATTACATGCAAGTTAGAAGCCTGAATATCCTGGGACACACTTGTGTTTTGGGGAAAACCCAGCAGCTGCTCGAGGGGTGCTTGCTTCTAAAGATGAGATTAAGTTCTGAATAATGATGCATGGATTGATCCTCATTGTGTTGCAGTGTGTTAAAAGTCTCCATAGTAGAGCACCTGCCACCTCGTCCACTGGATAGGGTCATTATAAGGGGCTTCTCAAATGCTTCAGGTTACCTGCACAAGAGCTCAACGGATCTGCGGCATTAAAGTGTGATTTACATCCAGACCTGAGCTCAGAATTCAGACATTTGGTGGCTCATGAGGTGGAAATCTAAAGTCACACTGGAGCTTTTCTTAAGCCTTAACCACAGGAAATGTAGCCACGCCAGAGCCAGAGCCAAACTGCCCGGTGCAGATTACATGTCTGCTGCTGCTGCTGAATCAGACCACATCAGAGAGGTGTCTAAACCCCACTCAACTGCCTCCATACTCATCCTTTGTGGGCCCCAAGCTTTGAGTCCATGATTCAGAATATACAGTACATTTCCCTTTTGTAATGCCACCTGTCTGAAGCTGGAGCGCTGGAGCAGAGAATGAATAAAGGCTGGACATGCATTAAATGGCTGTATTACAGTTGCATTTCAACATGGCTTAGTTTGTCATCAGACAGTAACAATAACTGCCTTTATTGTGATGAACAATAAAATCCACACTGTCAAGCTGGCAGGCATGATACAGATCCTTGGTATATGTTTGAGTGTGCGTGTAATGGGAGTCTGGATTCCTGTTGCCATGCTGTATAGTAGTTGAGCTCTGAAACCTAGACAGAGGCATGTTGGGACAAGTTTGATAAGGGCTGGAGTCACTGCCTGACACACAACACTCCCACTAAGGACACACCACTGCCATTTCTTCATGGCATGCGGCACAAAGTTAAACACAGTGACATCCAAAGGGAATACTGGCGCTCTCGTAGCTCTTTCACAATCCCCGCTGAGGTATTTGAGTGCAGACAGAGACGAAAACACAGTTAATCTCATTCATTATGATGTTACATAGCAGCGGGTGATTGATTCCGTAATGTGATATGCACTGAGTGAATTTCTTCGTCTAGACTGAGCAGGAAGAAGAAAACACAGACATGGGTTCAGAGAGATCACACTGCTGCCAACATGCTGCCACTCATGTTTTAGCATCTGACACCTGAAGCGATCCTTTTACAGTATGAACGAACACAGGTGTTTGTGTGTGTAAAAAATGAGTCACCGCCCAATGAAATCATCGGAATAGTGTAACACCATCACCTAGTACCTTAAAAAAGCAACAATCACATATTTAAATAGCTCCACCTGAGGGTGTGGAGAGGGCCATTAAACCCCAGAAGAAGTTTATGAAAACGTACAGGGGGCTCTGAAGTGTGCTGCTGAATTGTCGTCTTTGTGAGCTTAATCTAGGGTGGATTTTGCCAGCCAGGGAGCGAAACAGACAGAGGCTGTGTTTGACTTGGTCGCTTGCCTATTTGGGCTCTATTCACATGTATGGCGCCATGCTTATACTACACAGGCAAGCCTGTATGCAGCGGGGAGGCCAGGACAGTCACAGGGAGAGTGGTGCTGGTCGGCTTGTGCGGATGTGGACTTTACTTCAGGTGTGAGGAGATTGTTGTTCCATGTTCTAAACTGGCTGATACGAGTGGACTTTTAAAGCAGAAAAGCACGAGTTTTAGTTACTTACTACTGTAATTACAGGGTAGCTCACCGGGTAGAGCGTGCCCCCATGTACAGAGGATTAGTCCTCGATGCAGCGGCCACAGGTTCAATTCTGAACTGCGTCCCTTAGCTGCATGTCATTCCCCCTCTCTCTCCTATAATCTCTCCCCTAAGCTATCCTATCAAATAAAGGCCTAAAATGCCAAAAAGAATAATCTAAAAAACACACACAACCAGCCTATATGCAAACGGAAATGATGTACGTGTTTATTTGCATACAGAGCGGGGAAGTGAGATCCTTTCACAACTGGGCACTCAGGACGCATTTGAAGACACATTCTACTTCCAGGTGAAAACCCACATTCTTAGAGCTGTTCACTTGATTGGATCACTCAGGACAGATGTTAAAAGCAGCCGGAGTGATCGGATCTCAACCTGTACTTAGAGCTGTCCACTTGTGATCCGACCACTCAGATTGGATTTTAATACCAGGTGAAAATGGGGCTTAGATCACTTATATGTATTCAAGCTAAAATCTCTTTTTGTCCCTGGAGGAGGTGACACTTTTAGGAGACCTGCTGAGAGGCCTTCCTGTGGCTGGAGCTAAGGGTGATATAGTGGGGGTGGTGGTGGGGGAGCAGAAATTAGCATTCTCCAACCAGGAAAACAACTTCTCCCTTTCTATCTCTCCTCTGTAGTTTTCTGTAAAATGGCACAGACTCACTCTCGCCCAGTAAACTTGGCACCTGTGTGACCAGCAACAGCAGAAGAGTTGTTCTAGTGCAGGGCGCGTCTAAAAAACAGTATTTTTGTAAGCCCTCCCACAGTACTCTTTCTTCCACTCGTGCTCTCCTTACTCAGTTCATAGGCATTCCAATGGTATTTATATTTCCCTCCAGAGCAGGGGGAAGTTGACAAGCGTTCACACAGACATTGGATTCAGCTCAGCAAGGTGGGCAGTTCTCCAACTGCTCCCTTCCCATTGGCCTCCCTGTGGTCACATGAGGCTAAAGGGTTGGCTCTCCTCCCCCTAGGCTCTGCTCTGCTGTCCTTCTCAGCTCACTTTAGGCTTTTTGTGCCTGTATGTGAAGTTTTCTGTTGAGGGGAGAGTGTGTTGGTGAGTGTGTATCAGCCAGCAGTCAGGGGCTTGTTTGGGGTACAGTGTTTCAGTTATGTTTCGGGAGCTCCCAGAGTCCACAGGCAGCGAGTGTCTTGGGAGTATGACTCCAGAGACTCAGGATTTCTACCTGAGAATGGACCATCACCACAGACGTTCTGGGTACAGGCTAGGCAGGATCATTGCCAGGCAGCAACTCCTCAAGAAGATCGCTGGAGGTAGGAGTTTGGACAGAAGTGACAGTTCAGACTGTGGTCTGACTCTTAGAAATCAGACTTTTATTTTTAGCTTTGGCTGAAGAGCCAGCTGTTAAGTATTCTGTTGAAATTAATCTTCTTTTTTTGAACTCCCGGAATGCTCGGAGTAACAGCTCAGCAAGCTGGTAGTCAAAATATGTAGAGAATAAGATATGACACATACCTACGTATGAATATGACAAGACAGGATAACCTATTGCCAAGTGAGCAAGGGCATCGTTGTGTTTGTTTGGGATCAGCTGATTGTCCTTGTCAAATGTCAGTTCATATCTCTGGCTTTTTTTCCTTGTGCATTTGTTTCCAGATAAAAGTGGGATTCAATCAAACACCAAAATAATATTTGGAAGACAAATATAGTGGTAACAAAATGTGTGTGTTTGTGTGTGTGCCTCTGTAGACAAAGCCAAACTTGACCTTCAGCCAGTAGGCAGTCCAGGGTGCAGTGGTGTGGTGAATAGTTAGTATTGACTGACTATAAAGAACAGTGACAGGTGATAAGCTATAGGGTCAGTTACATAACACGAGGTAAGCCCACAGTGTAAACAAGAGATATCAATGAATGTCTTGGCTGACAGTTTTACAAGCCCTCAGCTCATTTGTGGACTGCTGTATGCAGCCAGGAGAGCAATAGTGGTGCCTGACCCCCTCCCATTCATCTTTCTCAAAGGCCTGTAACCTCTCGCCTTTGCTTTTACCTGGAGATTTAAGGTCCCCAGGCCAGGGAGGGGGCAGGGCAGCATAACAATAGAGAGGAGAGGACAAAGCTACATCCCTATCGACTTCTAAAAAGCTTTTAAAGACGCATGTCTTTAGAATGGCATTTTTAATAAATGTCCCATAGTTATGTGTCTATGTGCATAGTTTGTTCATGTGCATACTGTATGTGTGGCGAAGCATGTGTACAGAGCATGCTTGTATGGGTATATGTAATATGCACCCATTTGTGTTTATCCATACAGTATATTTATACACATTTATGTTTTCAAATTGGTTTCTGTTGTCTTGCATTACTATTGTTATTCTATTATTGATATATGCTGCTCTGTTTTAATAATTATTTTTCTTATTGCCTCATTTATCTGTTTTTATTGTCTTCTAAGGCAGTTTGTAACATCTGTTTTGAAAAGTGATATATCATTAAATGTATTATTATTATTGTTATTATTATTATTATTATGAAGCACTACTATTCCTGCAAAGGGTGGCTGCGTTTCGTAACAGAAGCAGCTTCATCGTCTTTAGTCATCAGATGGCAACCCACAGCGTAGTTCTCCTCTTATTCATTGTAACGACAAGTGTGAGTCAGATAATGCAGATAATGTTTCCTGGATCACCACAGAGGACTGAGGCAACACATGAGGCTTTTGTAGTGATTATGAGGATGTGAAGGATACACAGCTTACTGTTGGATGGATGTGTGGAGATGTCCTGGAGCCATGTGTATGTACGCTTGTTTTCGGGAGGAAATCTCCATGATCTTATGTTTGCAGGCGTGTGCAGTCATGTAACCTGGCATGTGTTTTTTTTAGATTACAGATGTCTGCTTTGACAGGAAACCAACAATTTAGGTGATCTGTGACAATGACAGAAAATATGTACAAATACATGTTTGAAGTGGGTTTATGATCAAGTTATTTTAACAGCTTTTACTTGCACGTTTATTGTCAGGTGGGACTTTTTAAGTACTTTTAAATATAATGTGCTTTGATTTCACTGCAGTCTGGGTATATATTTACTTTTGACTCATTTGACAGTTTTAATTGCACAGTTTCGACATTTTCTGTGTGGTTTCAAACTACTTTCAAAGTGACCAAAGATAACATTAACTTTGGAAATGTTTCTTCATGTCATGTCCTCATGTCTCCTCCTGTTCGGATATCAAAGTCTCCTTGAGCGAGACACTGAATCCCAAGTTGCTCCCTGGGCGCAGCAGCCCACTGCTCCTCATGCTTAGGATGGCTTAAATGCAGAGGGCAAATTGGACTTTGTTGTGCTGTGAACAATTGCATGTGACAATAATGTTTAAAATTCATAAATCAGCTTAACCACCTACTGTATACAATCGTCCTCCTCATCTTCCATTTAAAAAGCCATCTGTTTCAGCTAAATATTTGTATTAAAAATCACAACAATCCAATTGCTGCAAATGTAGAAAAATAATCTATAGAAAAAAATCTATATGTGAAGAGGTATGTTGCATTCAGCCAGAGTGTACCAAATGTGTTGAATAAAATGTGAAATGTACCTACATTAACTAACAGAAAACACTTATTGGGACTTTGTCTTATTCCCCGTATCCCCCAGAGTTAGATAAGTCCATACATACCCTTCTCATCTCCGTACGTGTCGTAACTCTGTCTGACGCCCCCACTGCTAGCCTAGCTTAGCACAGATCCTGGAGGTAACTGGCTCCATCTAGCCTAGCTTAGCACAGATCCTGGAGGTAACTGGCTCCATCTAGCCTAGCTTAGCACAGATCCTGGAGGTAACTGGCTCCATCTAGCCTAGCTTAGCACAGATCCTGGAGGTAACTGGCTCCATCTAGTCTAGCTTAGCACAGATCCTGGAGGTAACTGGCTCCATCTAGCCTAGCTTAGCACAGATCCTGGAGGTAACTAGCTCCATCTAGCCTAGCTTAGCACAGATCCTGGAGGTAACTGGCTCCATCTAGCCTAGCTTAGCACAGATCCTGGAGGTAACTGGCTCCATCTAGCCTAGCTTAGCACAGATCCTGGAGGTAACCGGCTCCATCTAGCCTTCTGCTCCCAGTAAGTGACAAAACAACACCAACATGTTCCTATTTACATGTTGTGAGTCACAGTGTGTACAAATAACAAGGTCACATGAGACACAGCGATTTTCTAACCGTATACGTACTGGGAACTATATTCTCAGAAGCGAAGCACTGCTACTTCTGCTACTTGGGCGGAGTGATTAGCGCAACACCTGAAAAGCACCGTTGTTCCTCTCTGCTCCTCACCACGGGGCTTCTCAGGTGCTGCGAGAAAATCACTCCGCCCAAGTAACAGAAGTAGCAGCGCTTCACTTCTGAGAATATAGTTCCCAGTATGTAAATGGTTAGATGTCTGTGTCTCATGTGACCTTGTTATTTGTACACGCTGTGACTATACAAATCACAACATGTAAATAGGAACATGTTGGCGTTATTTTGTCACTTACTGGGAGCAGTAGGCTAGTTGGAGCCGGTTACCTCCAGGATCTGTGCTAAGCTAGGCTAGCGGTGGGTGCGTCAGACAGAGTTACGACATGCACGGAGATGAGAAGGGTATGTATGGACTTATCTAACTCTGGGGGATACGGGGAATAAGACAAAGTCCCAATAAGTCGGCGTGTTCATTTAACTGTCCAGTGAATTAATCCCGCTTAATATCAAGCAGTCTCTTAAATAAAGTAAATACAAACGTTACTAATGCTCCTTACACAAGGTGGATAATACAGTTACCTCCAAGGTGTCTGTTTCTAAGAAGATAAAGTGCTATAATTATGCAATCTTAAGCAATCTTCTTGCCTAATTTATAGTAGTTTCAGTTTTTTAATTCTGACTTGCCTTAAATGCCTTAATTGAGCAATTTACTTACAGTATGGCACTTTTTCTCAGGAGCGCAGCATTTTAGCCCTGCACTAATATCTTATTTCCTTTCATACCTCATGTCTCACCTTGTGTGAGGCGTACATGTTTGAAATGTGAGGGATAACAGCGAGGTAATATTTTTAGGGACTGAGTGTGCAGAGCCACAGGATTGATCTTCTTGTGTTGCAGTGGCTCCTGCATTCCAGCTGGCCAGCCCTGTTGACATAGCAGGTTGAAAGTGAGAGGGGGCCATGGTGATGGGCAGAGTTCCTCATGTATTGTTTCACCCCAAATTCCAGGGAAGGCTGTGGGGTCTTAGTCATGTTTCCGATTTGATGGCCTTTCAAAGCCACCAGAGCTGTGTGTGTGGGTTCTTGTCAGTCCACTATGATTAGCTACTGACAAAGTACCAGGACAGACTGAAGGCCCACACGTTCCTGTTGTCTGACCAGTATATCTCATCAGCTTGGAGAGCTGGTGGGTATAAATGCATAGCTGTGTGAAGTAAGATGAGAAGAAACTGCTGCACACTGGTATTGTGTTGCAAGGGAAAGGGCCTGTTTTCATTGTGGAGGAATGTGTCTCCTTTCATGAAAGTATTCCTCGGATATTGGAGGAGTATTATTCCATATTCCATCACTCTGGAAGGACTATTGTTTCTGTAGCTTTCTGCTCTGTCTGCCTCGATTCTTCCCTGCTCGGCCCATCTAAAGTCCAGATTCTCAGGATTTCCACATTTGGTGTTGCTTCTCATGCATTTAACATACCACATGTGTCCAATATACCCTTAATTTACACATAGCCTTTATACTGTCGAACACAGGCCATCATTTGTGAGTCAATGAGATATTCATGCCATCACTGAGAAAACATTTCTTTATTAGTTTACCCACATTTTTATCAAATGATTGTAGTTTTTCAAAGTAGATAGAAAGTTACAGTGTACGCTGCTTGTGCATATGGCTTTTAAAAATAATGTATTTGTATTATTCAGGTCTCATAGGAGACATTGTTTGTTCTTCTGTAGGTTGTGGTATGGAATTTATGGAATATCAGAGTATATTGAGATGTACTGAGGTGTGTTTCATACATGAAACTTGACTGATTCAACATTGATTTTAGCAAATGCCAGAATGAATATTTCACCATCTCATAGTATTATGTCCACATATAGTTAAGAATTCAAATATGTATTGCATGATGCAGATGATGGGTTTCAGCTGTGTCCCTTGTGCACCAAGCTGGACTGTAGTGAAAACCAGGCTATGCACAGATTGTTCACTTCTGTAGAAGTGTTCCTGTTTAGGCACGGACAAGTCCTGTAAACTTCTCATCTGGGCTTCTGTGGAAACCCTGAGCAGCTGGATGCTTCACCGTGACTAAAAGCTTCCTGGCTGTTCTTTTCCTTTTTGAGGAGCTGTTGTGTTTCAGACAAGAAGCTCTGTCCAGTGTGACCCCTCCATGGCCCTTCTTCATGGCTTATTGACCCTGGTGCAGCCGGCAGGCTCCGGTCTCTGCCCTGGAAAGGCCATCAGTGCATCCTACCATGGTTGAGGACGTTGTGCTTCTCCTGTCAAATGACGATGAAGTTATTGCGTGGCAGCTGTGTGCTTATCATGAATCTGTCTGTGTCCTCAAAGCGTGCCTTTTATTTGGCTGTCAGTGGCTAAAATACTTGTGTCTTTCAGGTTAACATGCTGTCAGACAGCCACATTTGTTCTCCTGCTGCAATGTATTAATGTTTATACTGCACAGTGCCATCTTACATTGCTGTTTGCTCAGCTCTACAGTACATAGCTGCTTTAAATCATGGTTAAGAGAAGTTTAATGATAAAGTTTAAATCTCCTGCATAGTTTAAATGCACTTCATCAAGATACTTATCAAGAAGCAAAACCTTTTCCGAGCAGGATAATAGTGTGTCAACACAGATTTGGAATACTTCTCATATAGAGGACAGGAACACTTCAGCTTGTTAAGAGGACAAGCTCTACCCTCCTTCTGTTCTTCTTCTGACCAGCAGATGGATAATTGTTAGAGACCCACTCTGAAGGGGGGTTTCATTGTTCTGTCTTTTGAGAAGTTGTAACGGTAAAAAAGGCACTTCAAGGTGAGGAATCTAGTCAGCCTCTGTCCTCTCCCAGTCAACACTCCTCTCTCCAAAGCACTGAATTATTCATCACTGGTCTGCTTCAACATGAGGTGCGTTTGATCAACTGTGTGTGAAACAAATGCAACCGCTCCTTCATTCAAATGGGGGTTTGATGATAAGTGAAGATGTAGCTTTATGCATTGTTTACTTAGTACACACAATCCCAGTCGATCTGTTATTTAGAAACCCCTCTGTTGTAGATGTGATTGCTATGCAGATTTTGTTTGCTACCTTCAGGGGGCAGTAAATAATACTGACAGGGAGCCAATGTGATTAGCTGGTGGTTTACCTTCAGCACTACCCTCATCGCTTTTCAACTAATTCAATCTATGGCTTGTTCTCTTTTTTTGTGCTTAAATTATACAACCATTCTGTTGAACAGGTGCTAAATATGTATTATGTCAATGTACTATTCTCCCACAGTGCAATGTACAAAAGAAGCTGCTCCCAGCTGTAAAAACATAAAATAATTGTGGGTTGTGGTGAGACAGACAGCTTGGAAAACATAAAGAAGGCATAAGTACATCTTAAAAAAGACACTTGGCTCTCTCTGTTTGAAGTTGAATTGGCCGTGAAGTTGCAACATTGCATGTTCTGTATCATTTCCTGTTAGTATTAAATGGAAAAGTCTGTATGCTACAGCTATGACAATTAATATATAATGTGAATATTTAGTATGTAATATAATTGGGGACATAGGGTTAGGGTTAGGGTCCTTGTGTAATTGCTGTGTGTGTGTGTGTGTGTGTGTGTGTGTGTGTGTGTGTGTGTGTGTGTGTGTGAATGGAGAATAGAATAGATAAATGCATGCCTATCATTACAGTTGAGTCCTGATCACTTATATTGTAAATCCTAATTCACAAATTCTTTGACTAAAGTAGCAACATGTAGCAATTACAGATCCAACTTTCTCTTAAATTATTTCTGAAATGCTTGAGAATGCATGTTAAAAAGATGTATTTAACAGATACTTTACATATTGACATATTGATATTGTAAGAAGTTGTTTTGGTTATTTTGAGATATGTTCCAGCCCTGCTTTGCTGAGCAGGCAAAGAAAAGATATCTAGTTAAATCCAAATGACAAAAAACAAACATTTCAGCTCAACATTTTATTCCTGATACACATCTATATATAAATTATTAAGGGATTTGTCTACAGCGCCGAGTGCTTACTTGCATCCCAAAATTCAGCCACCACTGGTTCCGAGGCCAACGTGTACCGGCAGTTGGTTGGTAGCTGTTGATAATTCCCCAGCCTCCTGATGATAAAGAACCAATAAATGATTCAAGAATGTACGTAACGGTCGTAACTGTAACTGACTCAATCCAACCAACCTCTGGTAAAGAAAGGTCACATTCATACAGCTCTTATGTAGATTCCCACTTTTGCCTGTAGGTGGCAAGCTGAGCTACACAGTCAGAGTAGCTGACAGCTGGCACATGTGCAGGGCTAATTATTTACGAAGAGATTTGAGAAATGCCTCAGCTGCACTGTAACAGGAACAGAAAGTCACATATTAACAGAGCCATGGTGGAAAATGCCTCATGTTCTCAGCTCTTTTACATTCCACAGATTAAAAATTGCTAATTCACGGAAAAAAGCCTTGTTACCCTACATACAGCAAATAGTACACTAAATATGTGTTTGATCCAAATAATCACTTCTCAGTCATCAGAAAGCTGCAGCTAATTAGTCTTGGATAAATGAAGCATGTATAGAGATATTAAAAGTATTCTCAGTTTACATTTACATTTTATGGAGTTTTACAAAAACAAGTTTTGTAAAAAAAAAAATCAAAAGACAGTAGAGATAACTGTCAGGTGCTCCAAATTATTGTTTAGATTAGATAACTGCTATTTCAGGCTTCACTTAAAAGCATTACATTCTTGACATAGTGGTTGTTGCGCCTCACATTGGACCATCTGTATCCTTCATAGTACAATTCCCCCTCATCAGCATGCCAACGTTCAGCACTTGGCTGCCCTCCTGTGGTTGAAATGTACATCACATGTCATTAGCTGGAAAAACTGACAGAGGCGGCAAAGGCAGCATGCACACAGACCACAGACATTCAGCCGCTGTCTCTTCGCTTTATAGGCCTTTCAGCCGGGGAGTGACTGTCTGAACACAGCCTGTCATTGATGGCCACGCATGACAAGCGGCCCTGCATTTTCTATTAGTGCTCTCTCTGTGTGTGCATGAGGGAGCGACTCTGTGCGTGCTCTGATGAAACAGAACAATCACTTGGCTCTTTTATTGGGTATCATTCTTGACATGCCGCACCTCATCATACATAACGACACACGCTGACAGTGTCATCATCTGCGCTGCAACTCATGGGTCTGTTGCATGAGTGCCGCGAGGCTCCTGAGGCAGTCTTATGGCCGTTCACTTTGATGTCGTTAATTAGGACCAGCGTCCCGATGGATGGCTCCATGCTTTTATTGTGGAGGTCCCCGAGAGGGCTTTCTCACGGTGGGGGCCCTTGTTCTGACATTGGCCCCCTCTCTACCCTCTGACTCTTTGAGGCCATTCCCAGAGAAGAAGGGAACCCCACGTAGTCCCCTCTGGGATCCAGTCCAAATGAGAGGGAGGTGGACCTAATGCAGCTCTGCAGGATTCCACTTCAGAAGGGTTTCTTCCCGATGTTTTCCTTCTCCTCTTTTACCCGGTTCCTGTACTTCACAGAGCTGAGGTCACACATGAAACCTCATTTATTAGTTTACAGTATATTTGTACTTATTAGCATCTGCTAAACTTAAAAGTTCTTCCATCATGAGACGTTTGATTTGTGCAGGTGCCAGGACTTACGGAACATGTGTTGATAACTTTCCAGTCAGGCTTTTTTCCGTGTCGGAGTCGAGATTTTAGGTCAGCTGGCTGAGTGTTTGTCAGTAATTCATAGTCATCTCCCTTTAGTTGTGTTATACAGCGCTCTCGGAAAACCAAATTACAGTGTTTATATAGGCTATCAAAGGGAAGGAAGCATTACAACCACACAACCGTATATTACGAGTGGGAAAACAACATTACATGGTAAGACATGCAGCCTACTGTGCTTTACATAAAACAGGACATGTATGGACTTCATTCAGGACGCACACACAAACACACACCTCTAGGAAGTTGTGGTAAATGTTGGTAGGACTAAGCCGTTAATGGCCTGACCACATGGGACACTGTAGGAGTCTTGTTGAAAGAGAGGGACGAAGACAGAAAAGCAGAGAGGAGGAGGAAGGACGAAGAGGGAAGTTGAGAGCTTCAAGGGAATGTTTTAGTGGACAAAAAATGAAGCTGGGGGAAAGTTGAACTTTCCCGTTCTGAAGTCTCTTTTTAGGCCTTACATTTGGACTGGGGGCAGCACAAATGCCCACAGATACAATACCTCTCCTAATCTGTTACATCAGGCTGTCTTACTGTTTATATGCTTTCTGGGTAGATTTGTCACGCTGTTATTAACTCTGAGGAGCTCACTTTAATAAAAAAATATATTTTGGAATGAAGGCCAAAAACAACATCGAGATAAGAATGGCTATTTGGCTAAAATCAGCATTTCTGAGAGAAGAACACTGTTGAATATCATCACAGATAGCTAGCCCTTGATGTGTGTTATCACTGAGCAGCTTGCATTAGTCATCCAGCACTATGTTATTTATCAATCTGTGGATAGACTGAATAACCCCGACCGAACAACTCGCACAATGATTACTCTACAAAGATCAACACTGAGTTGAGGAAATAGTCCGGGGTTTCGGGGAGGTATGCCTGGATGAAATGAAAAGGGAAATCTCCGAAAGCCAAGGTTGATGTTTTTATCACCAAAGAAAGCAAATCCTTCATAAAGGCCTCCAAGATGGTTGTCAAAACACTTAAACGTGCGTGGGAACATGGCTGCAGTCCAGTGTCTGGAAGTGTTTAGCTTGTGCGTCGTGCCTTGGAAGTCACTGTAGTATGTATTTCACAGAAGTTGTATTTCACAAGTTCTGCTGAGTGATCTTTGCTCTGTTCAGAGTTGCTGGCAGTAAAGCGGAGGTACTTGGGGATCTGGAAATTGCAGAGATGCCCTCCTTCCTAGAGGTTTGGGGTCAGAGGTCTCTTTTCTAGTAAAGGACACTTCTGCTGGAAGTCATGTGCCAAAGTGTCCTGTTGGTGTGCAGGAAAACACCCCCGTCTGCGAATCCGTAGTACACTCAACACTTCCCTCAGTTTTTGCTGTTTGCTAAGAGACCCTGGGGAATCAACATGTGGTTGTTAGACAATTTTCTCAAAACTGAGTGAATGTGAGACGCTGTAACGAGTTGGATGAAAACACCACAAAGCTAACAGAGTGAACTTTGAAGCCTTGGCTTGTTCAGAGGCCACACAACCCACACATCATAGCCCATTATTTGTCTTCTGGCTGTGACACCCAACCAGATTCAGTGTGCTATCATTTTGCAGATTGGGTCTGGGAGCATTTGTAAAATCCTTCACTGAAACGCTATTTGTGTGACTCTCTGATAATCTTTTCCCATTTCTCTCCCAGGCTGTTGTTTGGTGACTTGGAACACATGTAATGCCTGCTTTTGGAAACAACTTAAAGTGATTTTCCATAGTTTTAAAAATGTTTGCAAGATCATGCTGTCCCCACATGGTTTTTACCCTCCTTTAAGCAGTGATCTATAACGATGTTGTGTTCTCAGGCAGGACTGTGTGTAAGAAATGACTCCGCTTTGGCTTTTAATATTAGACTACCACTAACAAACACTGCTCAGGAATAAGGGAAAATCACCATGTAGGTATTTAAATGTTGTCACAGTGCATTGTATTATCATGAGTAAAGCCTGTTTTATGGTTCTGCGGAGACTCCACGCAGAGCTTTCGTCGTAGCCTACGTAAGTGGCCTGATGTTTATACTTGTGCACTGGTGTGTGCGTCAAGCCGGAATGTGTGTGTGTGAGGAGTGGGTGGTAGAGCGAGGGAGAAGTGAGAGAGTGGAGTGGAGCGAGTAGCGACTCTAGAGTCATAGTGAGAGAAACAAAGTGTCTCCTCTGTTCTTTCTGACCACGGTGAAATCTGGAGCAGGAGAAGTTAACCCTCTCCTTGATTTCATGTTGTCGATGGAGAAGGAGAACCAGGAAATGAGTAGGGTTGGGCATCGTTTGGATTTTAACGATTCTGATTCCAATCCCAATTCTTCCTTTCGATTCCAGTTCTCATCGATTCTTGATTCCGATTCTTTGAGGGGTGGAGTTGAAACGGGTCACATGCCTATTTTCACAAATAATAGGAAAGTCCTATGGAATCGTAATTTTTTAAACGATTCCAAGTAGGAATCGGTTCTCGATGCCCAGTCCTAGAAATGAGTCGGGGGAAATGCAACGCTAGCAAGCCACGGCCGAGCGACATGCGTCGCTGTGAGGTGTAGTTCCTTTTTTCGAGAGGTGCAGGTCAGGCTACGGCGTAGACGCAGAGGGGTCTGCGGGGGTACGCCGTCGATTCGACGCAGAAGCATAAAACAGCCTTATCATGTGACTGGTATTTCCAGACCTGAGAGAGAGAGAGAGAGAGAGAGAGACGAAAAGAGAGACAGGCAGAGAAAGAGAGAGAGAGAGAGAGAGAGTTGATGGGTTATTACCTCTGAAGATGAAAGAACCTTCTCTCTGGGTGTCCTTCAGAGGTGAAGGAGAGTGTTACCACAGCTGTGCTGCTCTTGTTTAAATTCAATACAGGACCTCAAGAGAAAAAAAACACTGTTCAGATGACTTTTGACCCAGTAGGCTTCGGCAAAGGTCAACAACAGCAGCTCTCCGGCTCACATCATTGTGTTATTTACTTTCAGAATCAATAAGTTGTTGCTGCCAGGGTGTATAGCTGCTGTGAAGTGAAAGGTGGACAGACATCTTTCATTAAAAAATACTAAGATTCTTTAAACCAGACCGTGTGTAACCTGCTATCTGTCTTTTAACAGAGAAGTAGAACTGAAAAGCAAATTAAGATAATATGTGCTATGAGGGCATTGTCCATTAATCTGACGACCATTTTCTTGATAACTCGATCAGTTGTTTGGTCTATAAAATGTCAGAAAATGTCGATCTGTGTTTCCCAAAGCCCAAGATGACATCCTCAAATATCTTGTTTTGTCCCCAACTCAAAGATATTCAGTTTACTGTCACAGAGGAGAGAAGAAATAAGAAAATATTCACATTTAAGAAGCTGGAATCAGAGAATTGTAAATTTTTTTTAATAAAAAATGACTCATAAATCCATTGTCAAAATAGTTGCCAATTCATTTTATAGTTGACAATTAAAGGATTAATCTTTGCAGCTCTGTGTGCAATATTTAAAAGGCTGATCTGTGATGTATGAAGAGGCTCTTAATTAAAGAATCTTGGATGTCTGTGAAACCAAGACCAATGCAGCTTCAGTATGCTAATGCCTTCTTGGCACTGGCTTCTCCGGGGCTGGCACTGCGTTTGTCCTCAAGTCCCCGTCCTCCAGGAGGCATTGATGTCTGCTTTGTATATCCACTTGTTACTGGAGACCTGTGGTCCACTGAAAGGATCTCTCCACAGGTCACTGTGGACCACAGGGCAAAAGCAGGCCTAGGATTTGCGAACTCATTTGTATTTGAGGAAATTTTACTTTGGTGTCTTAGCAACGCAGCCCTAGAGCTGATCATTTTAAACCTGCATCCCATGTCGACCGCAGGATAACAGGTCCCCTGTGTGCCCCACGGGATCAAATGAGGGGGCTGGAAGTCCGGGGGTGATTCAACACCGGCACTCTGTAATTACTCGCCCTGCGGAGCCGGCCAGCTCATGTGCCAATCACTGCATCAAGAGTAAAGTCACATCCATAAGGGCACTGTGTTGTTACTCACCTCAGAAGACAGATAATCTCTTAGATTTGGCTATTGTCCTTTGTCTTAACACCTTGCCCGGGATGACGGGGAAGCTGTGAACTGAAGACGTGTTGTGATATTAGCGATTGGCACCTCCTGTTACGCTGATGACTGTGGCATATTGTGCCGAGGATGTTGGAGTCTGAGGGACATGTAGCTTTGTTAATTAAAACCCACTCTTGAAAAAAGGCAGGCTTTATTCCCACGACATTAGGGTGAATTACATGGGGCACTGCAATATTAATCCACCTTGTGCAATGCCAGCATTCCCCTTAGAGGACCTGCACTCTCACAAATAGAGAACGGATCTCCTGTGGCTCCTTGAGCAACAATAATGTTGCCTCTCGCTCCCCTATGCACACTTACAATCTGTGAGACAGAGGGAAATGTTATGCTATTTTGGGCGTGATACGTCAGATGTTGTAGTTTTTGGGCAGACAGTGTGTTTCCCCTGGCTTTCTGTCTCTGCTTACTTTTACAGTAAGGCTGACTGCTCATTGTGAGTGGGTGTCTGTATGCAATTAGCATCATAAAGGGGGAAGAGAGGCCTCTCCTCCATGCCTCCCAGCATGACGACACCTCTCTGCCAGCCAACCAGCCCACTAGTGGAAACTTTTTTTCCCATATTGCTGGCTCGCTCTGTCTCTCTCCAGGTGTTTTTGATACAGACAATCTCAACAATCTCAGCGCTCAGTGACAGTCTGTGTGTTTTCTGACTGATATATTTAGCTGGCTTGTCTGGCTGATTCATTCAGTCATCTCTGCAGCAGTGCGGTGTGGGGGAGGAATGGACACATTTGTAACGGTCTTCACTGTTAGTACTTCTACATTTAGGCAGTTTGTTTTAGAGTGCTTTTAAAGCTCAGATATGTACTGAGTGTATTTATTGTTAAATGGTTTGTTAAGGTGACTAAAGTGGACTGCCTGCGTCATTCTGTCTGTGCTTGCAGCTTGCTACCCAGGCCTGGCCCCAGTGGCTCCGAAGACTTGTGTTTTACAAGAGGAAATGGCAGAAACGTGACAAAGCGGCGGGCGCAGTAGAAACAGGCTACGTATGGAATAGTAATTACGCTTAAAGAAATTATGGATGGAAGTGATGTCTTGTGTAATCATAGCCCCATGGCAAATCCCAGTAATTTAAAGTGCTCCTCATTTTATCCACACATTTAAACTAATAGGTTTTTCTTATGCATCATCATAGATTTTTGTTATAATATAAAATTGGGCAGTTAAGTAGATACATTTGAGAAAACATTGTTTTGCTTATATGCTTATTTTAATTACATTTTTTCTTCTCGTATTTCTTATATTTTACCTTCTTTTTTCCTTCTATCAATTCACATTGTAAGCTTGGATGGATGGGGAAACTATACATATTTCAGTGTCTTTTAGATGTGTTGTAAATAAGAAATAAATTACTTAAGAATATAATTATGTGATATATATTATTTTATATAATTACAATTACTCATTACTTATTACTTATTTGCGACAGAGTTTCTTTCATTAACTATATACAAGGAAATATTTTCAGATATTCTTGAAATAAGTTATTCTTTGTTTTGTGTCAGCACTGTCACTGTCTCAGGTGACACAGATCACACAATTCCTCTCATTCATTGATTTGGCCTCAGACAAAGAGGCTGAGACGGAGGTGAAACAGACGAATATATCACCCCGATGATGTTAGTGTAGAGTCTTGTGAGCCGAGTGCCTCAGCATGATTCATTGCTGCTGATTGCTGACGGTTTATGTCATGGTTTTCCCCCAGTTGGGCTGCCATGATTTTCCATTTCATTGACCTGCTGGAACAACATCTGGACTGTTCAACAAACCACGCTTCCCTTTTGTTTGTTTAAATGAAACCTTTCCCACGTGAGCGTTGACACTTCTTGGATGAAATTGTGAAAGATTGTGAAAGCCGACATCCTGCAACCTGGCTAAAACGACTGGGAACAAAGATATATATCAGGAAATGGTAGTAAATTCATCACATTTTAAAAGCAGCGTCTTGAAATTAAAGAAGAGCCCCGGGATTCAGAGGAAGCTTAGATCTTTGCCAAAAATGTGCTGAGTGGGGTATAAAAGCGAGCTGTCGTGGGCAGAGCTGGGTAGGTGGGTCGGGCACAAGAAGCTGAAGGGGGAGGGAGAGGGGGTGAATGTTAGGGAGCCTGCCATAGAAAGGGGTGGGTTGAAGGAGAGATTTAGTATTGGGTCAGGCACATGGTAGGTTGGGGGTAGATGGAAAGAGAAAGGGGAAAGAAGGAGCTGTGGATCTGAGTTCAAACTGCAAGCTGTGTTCAGAGAGAGAGCAGGAATGTGGCTCAGCGTGGGAATGAAGATGCTCTGACATGTTGAGAGACACTCTTAAGTCTTAAGACGGATATATGAACCACTCTGGCTGTATGATGAAAATATCCCGTAAGTACACAATAATGTATTACTGGAAATAAACTCTGGGGTTAGGTGATTGAAGGATTTTGGTGGTTAGACATATTAAAGCCTGTGCTTTAGTGATGATGATGGCTTGTTTTTATTCACCATAAACCTGAACGAATGAATTTGGTATTTGTCTTTTTGTATTTGTATGAATGGAAGAGGATTACTGTTAATCACGAACACGCTTTGCTGTCAGACAAATGCAGCTCAGGACAAAACATCATAAAATGCCTGAAAGTTTTGCTGTAAATATTTTGTGAAAGAGTGGAATGTGAGCGAGCCTTTCAAACTGTCATAATTCTGGCAGTGCGTGTGTCTGCTCAGCCCGAGCACTGTCCAAGTGTGCCATATCTTTTCGTGCGGCACTTTGTAACATGTCATATCACAGCGATGAATTGCATAACCAATGTTCTTGATAGTGAACGCTGCATTAAGTGAACTGTTAAAGAAAGGAGGTCGCCCTTGCCACAAGAGACTTTACTCGTACACATCTTCTGACGTTCTGGGCCATTGTGTCACAGCCATACTGGGTTCCATCTCGTTGTGCAACTGTAATTTTATACTGTACACAGTTTTAAAGCTCTGGGTTGTGGAGAGCAAAACACAAGTGCTTTTTGGCATGATGCCCGCCCAGCCTTTTATCCACAAGAGATTTCCTTAGAGAGAGGATGAGAGGACAGAATGTCTCGGTATCGTGTTACAGAATGCCAAACAGAGAGGAATTCCCAGCTCATGTTACTTGCTCCCAGTTGTCCAACCTGTGGCTGTGGGACACAAGAGGACCTGGCAGCGCCCTCACTATGGGCTGCGGCTGAATAATACAGTCCTGATATTATCCACCTGGTGATACAGGTGGGAACAGAGCAGAGGGGCTCCTGGCAGCGTAACACATGTTGACTCAACTGCTGGTAAACAATAGAGCTTTCTTTTGTCATCCAAGGACACAGGGAACTGTTAATATTTATTCAGTCTTTGGTCAGTCTGAAGACCAAAGTCACTTTTCATTGATTTCCCTGTGAGTCCTGGATCAACAGTTTTTGAAAAACAGGTGATAGCAGTATCTTCATAGCAAGGTTACGGCCGCTGTAATTACACAGTATTGTGTGATGAATGGCGACGGCTCATGTTTCAGCTGTAGTGTGACAGGCACAGACGGAGTGGAACTGAGACCTCAGATGTGTGGTGGCGGGAGAGCAGTTTGTTACCCGTAGGTGTAGCTTATGTGTAACTTTTCTTGGATGTGATGTTTATATGCTCCTGAAATGATTTGCATTGTGGAACGCTGGCTAAGTTACAGCTGTGTGTATGAGACTAGCAGGCAACGAGGAATGAATGAGCTGTGCAGCTTTTAAAGAAGCACTGGAACTGGTAAGAGTATTTTCATGTTAGATTTAAAGTCTTGGTCTTATATTTTGTTTATGTTAAATGAGTCATGTCATTTACCACATTGGGATTTCTAATTCTTGATAATGTAGCTACAGAGTGACTGATTTTGGATAGTTAATGATGGAAATAAATGCTGCATTTTGCTGCAGAAAACCCTGCTCATGTGTTTTAGGGTTTTCTTATTGAATCTTTTTTTTGTTAAGGGCTACAACTTACATTTTCATCATCAATTAATTTATTTGTTATTTTTTCTATTTATGGATTAATTTAATTTGGAATGGAATTCTTTTTTAAATGGCAGAAGTGCTATCTTTAAATGTAGTTTATTATCATGGAGGACTGTGGTAACCTGAACATATTGACATTTGTAACCAGAACAGAGTGAATCTTTGGAATTTTGGAAATGATCAATGAATTACGAAAATCATTCCTGATAATTGTCAATCGATTTGTGACTAATCATTTCAGCTCTAATGTTGTTACAGTAAAGTGAAGGAAAACTGTTTCCACATACAGTATATTTAAAGAAATTCTGACATTACTGGTGTAAGAAATTGTAGGTGAAGTATAAAGTTTGCTGGCCCCTTCCTCAATCTGATGCTTTGTATATATTAAACATAATTGTATATTTTCTTTCTAAAGTAAAGCAGATTGTGTACTGTAGCACTGGTGTGTCAGACAGCATGTCTCACTGAGGCGGTAAATGGCACCCGACTCTATTAGCATTAATGGAAAGGTGCCAACAGTCTGTTTCCTTTGCTTGTCATCAGCGGCTCTGAAGCCTGCAGACGGCTAGCTCTGGAGGACCAGTTAGTGATCCAGACTGCTGGCCTCGTTTCTTTATCAGAAAAAGTCAATGGGATGGCTTGCTTGGACTCCATGAAAGAGTCACAGAGAGCTCTGGTAAAGATCATTTTCAACCTGATCTATAGTAGCGGTGGGACAAAATATCAATGTGGCAAAATATCGTCGTCCTCCTCATGCAATACCAGAATACGCTGGCGCCAAATATATATATTTTAATGAATAAGATAGGGTGCTCTAAATAGATTTCCCTGCTCTCCGCGTCGCTACTTCATGGCTCCTCGAGGTGGCGCTTAACACAAGAACGGGGGAAACTTGAACATAAGTTAAAGGTGCCCTGCTGCACGTATTTCATTACTTTGTGGTAATGTCTGAAGTTCTACCATGGACTGTAACATTTTTTGTGGAAAGAATGCCTTGGTTACCTTGTTGTTGTTGGTATAGAAAGCCTGCAGGAAGACTCAGCTCAATTTGTGCCAGTTCTCATTCATATTCAACGAGCTAAGCTGCTTGACTCTGATTGGCTGACAGCGTGCCAATGAGAGCCTGGCTATCAGCATCCTTTACCATCAGTGTTGTTGTCATTACTTAGAATTCCTCATGGGGGCGACACAAACTACGCACTATAGCTTTAATGTGGTTGAGTTTCATTTTTGAATCCCTGTTTTAATGCACACACTTTCTTGTGTTTCAGAAATTGAGGCGAAAGAGGCGTGTGACTGGCTGCGGGCAGCAGGATTTCCCCAGTATGCGCAGCTCTTTGAAGGTAATAACAGTAAATAAGTAAGTAAGTAGTGGGTTGGTAAGTAATAAAACTCCCACACACATTCATCACAAAGGGGGGGGGGAGAGAGAGATAGAGATTAATGAAGTAGCACACCAATAAAAGGGCTCTGTAATAAACAGCAATAAACTGCATTTTTATTTCAGCTTTGTATATCTGTTGTGAAACAAAACTGTTGGTGCTTGAATGTGGGCTTTGTTTTAACATGATGGGTGAATAATGGCACACAGTGTCAGCTGGTCTGTCACCCTAGTCCTCAACACTGTACACAAAACCATGTATTCATGAGCTACATAGTGAGCCTCATTTACAGTACACAACTGTCCTCAGGAGGCCTCGGAGCCAGAGCTCCAGTCAGATCCCCAGACACCACAAAACAAGCGGAACATCAGCTGCTTTAAAGTCTAATCTTTTCCAAGCTATGGTTACAACATAAACATGTCTTCTGTGCTTCACGACTGAAGTCATGGGAAGAAATGGGTTTTTATCTGAGCTTAAAGTAGCTCTCCTCCCTCAGATCTTTGTGTCAAGGCTTTTCATGTGCTTTTGGCGCATTCATGTTCTCCATGGATGGTCCGAGTTTCCGAGATCGGAAGTCGTTCTTCCGACTTCGGTGTGTTCACGTGTTCTCAAGTCGGAAAGTTGCAATGTTGATTGTAACCATAACAACAAACATGGATGCTACGAAGAAGATGTGTGGACTGTTACTACTCAGAGAGTTCAAACTCAGTGTTGATAGTTTTTCACAGTATTTTGAAGACAATAATACTAAAATATTGCTTCAGCTAAAGTACCTGACTTGTTATTACGGTTTAAATACCGTACTTACGTCAATAAATAACTTTTTTAAGTAGTCTAGGTCACTCTTTTTTGACAACAACTAACGGTAATTCCATATTAAAAATTATATTTCAGCAAGAAGTTGATATAAAATAAGTGAATATATAAAAAGTTTCTCACCGTTAATAAAAGATCTAGTTTTGCCCTCTATGTTGACGACACATATGACTTCATGTCGGCACATCGGGAACAAAAATCTTTCCTGAGTTTCCGAGCTGATTTTCCGACTTCAGCAGGCGTTCACATGCATTTTCCAACTCGGAATCTCGTTTTTCCGATTTGTCGGACACCACATGAACACAGCATACAGTGCAATATACAGTGCCAGTCAAAAGTTTGGTCATGCTTTCCCATTCAAATGAATGAGAAAACATGTCCCAATATGTTTGACGTTCAAAACAAATCATGTTTTGGAAGGTGCTCTTTGGAAAGGGAACATAAAACTTCAAAAGAGAAAAAAGGTCCAAGGCACTCTTCTTAAAAAAAATATTTAAAAAGCCTTTATTTATTATATTATTTTATTTTATTATGTATTTATTCATATCAAAATCTTACATTAAAAATAGAACTGGGCAGCAACCCACACGTATCGGCACAAAGCGGCCTTCTTTAGGGTGTCATATATGTTTGCTGACAGTTTTAACAGAGCTCAAGCAATGTGCACTGATAATGGCTGTAGGAGTGCAGAGCTTCACTCCTGATGCTTGGGTATTAGAAAAGACGCTAATGATGAAATCTGTTATTAGGACGTAGTCGTGTTTCACAGTCTACAGTATGTTTGAATGTCTGCGCCCTTAAAGAACAGTCCGAGCCTTGTTGAGATCTTAGCGTTCACTGCTGCTTCTGCTTTTCATAAAAAGTTAACGACTTTTACATGAATGCGGGAGGAATGTTAGATTCAGAGGGTCTGGATTCAGTCTCCTAAATTATGTAAGAAGAGGCCCATACCCAGAGAAAGACGTAATGCCTGCACATGCCTCATATCTCATTAGCATCACATACAAAAGTTTGATGGTCTCCCAGCATTCAATCTACTTCTGGAAAGAATGTGGTTTCCAGATCCTTCTTTCCATTTATTCAATCCATGAACGCTGTCTATAGAAGAACTACTTAAAACGTCCAATCAGATTTCAACACTGCCACTTTCTCTAATCCTTGTGCTTTTTTCCTTCAGATTCCCAGTTCCCCATTGACATTACTCCTGTGAAAAGAGATCATGACTTTCTGGACAAAGATCTCGTGGAACCTCTGTGCAGGTAACCAGACGTTTGATTGACACCGACACTTGCTCATCCATGAGTCAATGCCACTAATCATTTCCTTGCCCCGAGGAAGTGAACTATGTGAGAAGTTTGAAGTAAACGCATGTAGGGTTGGGTACCGAAACCCGGTTCCACTATGAAACCAGTTCCTACGCAACCGGTAGGAATCGGACCGGATTAGAACACAAATTTTGGTTCCTCATTTCGGTTCCACTTAATGTGTCGACTGAAATATTTTCCCTCTGTCGCTCCGAAAACGGACGTAAAAATATCCCCCTTTCTCTGTAGTCTACCGTTAGCTAGCTACCATAAATGTAGGCTACTTTTAAAATGCCATATTTTGCCATAAAAGAGCCTTTCTTTGATGTTATTTTTCAGTTTTTCAAGAATCAGTTTAGGAATCAGATTCGTTTTAAAAGTACCGGTTCAGCATCGGAATCGTAAAAATCCAAACGATACCCTAACCCTACTCACGTGTCATGATGGTAAAAGGATAACGTCATGTTATTTTTATTTTCTAATCTTGGCTATTAAGAATCTCATGAAGAAAGGAAGATTTGCCACACATCGCTGTTCCATTTATCAAATCAGTTCATACAGACCTCCGTCAGACCTTCATCTGTCAGGACTGAAATATTAGACTGATATGCTGATTTAATAAACACTTTTTAACGATATGGTATTATTTATTCATTTATTTATTTATATATGTATACGTTTATTTAATCCATTAAACAAACAAAAAAGTCCTAACTAAAAGGAGCAGAAAGACGATCAATCTTATGTAATCTGCCCCCTTTTCACGAAACTTACACTAAAAAAAACAAATAATGAAATAATGATGACGATACTTATGTCACAATACGATATTATTGCGATTTTAAACATATTGCGATATATTGCATTTTATTACCTTTTTTTTCTTCAAATGATGTGCCCATAGGAAAACTTATACTCAACTTCACCATAGTGGACTAAAGAGGCAATTCATTTTATTATTCTAGTACCAAAAAGTTACAATTTATATAACAAAAGATCGTTCCTTGATGGCCGTGCATCGATACAGTATTGCCATGGAAAAATATTGTGATACTACGCTATTATTATCTGCCATTGCAAGAGCATTGTGGGTAGCATATCTGCATGAGAAATATTAATGTTTTTGGCACATTTTACTAATTATTATTATTATTATTAAGATTATAAAAGTACACTAAAAGCCAACAACTGGTGGCTCCTTGTCACTCCGTTGTTGGGCAAGACGGCTCATGTACCTTTTTGAGCCGGGATGAAAACAGCATTTGAGTAACACAGTTGTCACAGTAACCGTGACAACCATCGTGAGGGGGAAGCAGGAGGAGCATTAGGGTTGCCTCACACAGCTCAATATACTGTGACTCTAAACAACCCTAAAGCAACTCATCTAAATTCCAAACTAGCCACGGGATAAATGGAAGACAATTGGAAACAGTTCCACCTCCAATGTGATTTTGTCCATGACTTCCCAGCATCTCTATGGTAACATAAGGATGGCTTTGTTGTCAGTTACGCCACCACAGTCTAGTGTGCAAAGAATAAATACCACCATACATACTGTGGGTGTCTTTGAGCTGAAAGTGATAGATATTTCGTGTATGTGAGTGCTCTCTATGATCCCTGGCTAAGCAGCCTCCTATTTTAACAACCACAGTCAAAGCTCTTTAGGCCTATGGAATAAAGGCCCCCCAACTTAGAAATCCTCTCTTCAGTTGGGTCCCACTATCTACAGTAACAATCATGAGAACTTTGTGTTTGGCTAACCCCTATCGTCTCCAGCACTGTGGGATATTTCCAGCCGCCATCTGAGGCCATTTACTGTCACAGAACAATACTGTCAAGGCTGTTAGCAATATCTGGAGCTGTTAAAGCGTGTGATTATCATACCACAAATGAGTTTCTTTTTGTCTGAAGCCAAGGCACAGTGAGCTGGAGTATATTTCGTGATGTCGTCATCTTTTCCTCCATTGCTTTTGTTGGTTCATGTACAGTTTTTTTGTTCTGTTACTTTATATATCCCAGTTTGCACACCCACAAAACCTCTAACCACTAAGCACATGGCACAAGGCGTAGACTGTATGTTTGATCCCAAATATTGAAAATGTTTCATTGCTTCCCTGACAACTGAGTTCAGGACATTTGCAATAGTGTTTCAAAGGCAAAACTTTCATGTTGTTGAGCCCAGCAAAATGTTTTTACGCTGTTTTGTCGGACGCAACTGGAATCACCCCTCAAAATTCTGAAAGAATAATAAAAAAAAAAGCATCCACGTGCAAAATGGCATCAAAGGACTGGTGCATCTGTAGATTAAGATCTACATATGACTTTATTGAATGAATCAGGCTTGATTAGAACGGAAGTCTGGCTCATCCATTGGTTAACCTTTCTTCGAACTATTGCACACCACCTTTCAAGCCACAATCACTTAGATCCACTGCTGAGAGAGAGAGAACAGAGCATCCAGCAGTTACCGGTGTTCATTAGGTTTAGGATATTGTGGCATGGACAAACTGAATTTCCCTCTGGGTCTGGTTGTACATCCAGACCAGACGCTCATTAGGTTAACACTTTCCTAAGTCATTAGGAAGCTATTCTGGTGTTTTCTCTTATTTGTTCAGAACAGTTTTCATCCTTTGTCTTTCAGGCGACTCAACACCTTGAACAAGTGTGCCTCTATGAAACTTGACGTGAACCTTCCAAAGAAGAAAGTAAGTGTTGACTCTATATTACGAGCTTTGCTTCTGCAGTTTCACTTTCACTTTTAAGGTGTTATATGTATTATAGTATGAAAAGTGCAGCGTTATAACAAGTGGGATACTACACTATATGCATTTTTTATACATGATGATGATACATTGATGATTTTAGGCTTGCGTGGGTGTCGATGTTTTCCTCTCTGCATAGATTTTTTGGAAATATAACACTTTGTATGTACCTCTGAGGGTTTGTTGGGGTTTTTACCCCTCAGAAAGCTTTAATACTTAACTCGAATATCACAGTTGTCATTTGAAATTTGCAAGAAATAGAAGACAAACTTCAATGCCTTCGTAAGAAATGGAATTTTCCAACAAATATTGCCTTAAGTTATGCATATGCTTCCTGCACCAACATAATTATAGTCTGGTTTCATCCCTTTAACCTAGATACCGTGATATTTGAGATTGCACCATTGTTGTATTCATGCCTATTGAGTAGGATAGCTTTTTATCTGTCCCCACTTTGGAATGTAGCCTGCTGGCTTATATAATTGTTTTTCCTGCCTTGGTCTATTTATGGAAACGTCTTCAAGGGAATCATTTGTCTGGTGTTATATCATTGTTGGCTGATTGTATAATGTAATGAATTCTAAGCAGACACATCCTCCAGCCATTTTCTGCAATTCCTATTTAACTGTTCTTTGTGGCAAAGATGATCTGTGATGCTATATATACCTTACCCTACCTTGCAAGCCAGCTGATGTTTGAATATTTTTTCTAACAACACAAGGAGGAAAAATGTGCAAATTATCTTTTGTTGAAAAATGTGAAAAATATGCATAGGCTGTCAAGGTTATTTTTATGTCAGTCTCAATCATTGTATGTTTATGCATGATCTATTTAATTTAATTTCTTATTATCTAATTAGGTAGTAGTGAAGATCCCTTTTGAGAGACCTAAATAGAAACGTTCATTACTACAAAGAAGATTAAAAATAGCAAATGAAATCATGTAGGCCAGAGTAACTGATGTAACATAATCTGTTTTTCCCCAGAGTGAAGACTCTGATGAAGAAGACCTGTTTGCTATCAGTGACAAATGGACCTTTGAGTGGAGCAGCCGGCGTTGGTCCAGGTTACAGGACATTGACTGTCTGCTGGGAAACCACGGAGAGGGTCCGCCCTGCAGAGACAGCGTGCCTCTGAGAACCACCACCAGCAGCGAGAGTGTTCTAACGGACCTCAGCGAGCCGGAGATCTCTTCTTTGCACAGTGAGAGCAGCGGTGGCAGCGGCCATAGGGGCCTCAGCACAGAGGACTCCGACTGCTCCAACCACATCGGCTCCGATTCTGCAGCAATGCCTGATTCTACTTCTCTCACAATGCCTCACATCCCCAAAGAAATTGCTCACTACGGCTCACTACCCGATAAGCACGGCAAGACAAGCCGAATCCGTGCCAAAGACTTCCTGAGGCGCATGGAGACACTGCGCTCCCGAGGAACTCTGGGAAGGGGTCGTAAGACGTTGGTCATAAGCGCTCCAGTGCTGCAGCAGGAGGCCCAGGCGCTGAAGACGCTGCAGTGCGTCCAGATCATGAATGGAGATGGTGGGGCTCCAGAAATACCGTCCCAAAAAGTTCTGTCGTCCCAGTCCGGGAGTGAGGGTAGCAGCCATTCTAGTGGCAGCGCTGTCAGCACACCCAGCCTAAAAGAACGTAAGCCTCACCGGGCTGACTACAAGCGCAGCGGCATGTATTTAGAGGACATAGACATCTTCTCGGGCACCCAAGTGAATAAAGTTGCAGAACAAAACCGCAGGAATGAATTCTGCTCCTATGAAGACCTGGTGGTCCACATTCCCAAAGACCACAAGCCAGGAACCTTTCCCAAAGCACTGTCCATAGAGAGCCTGTCCCCAATGAATGGAGCCTCTATCAACTGGCACACAGGCAGCATGCACCTAGACTCCCATCTTATTTCATGCAGGAAGGAATCCAGGCCTGTCACCCAGTGCTGCTCCAGAGGCAGCCGCATCAGTGTGTATGATAATGTTCCTGGCTCACATCTGTATGCCAGCACCGGAGACCTGATAGACCTGGAGAAAGAGGACCTCTTCCCTCACCTGGACGACATCTTGCTGCATGTCAATGGTCTACAGCAGATAGTGGACCACTGGTCTAAGAATGTGTTGCCTGTCGGAGAAGGGCTGGCACAGTTGGATGGCGGGAGGGAACATACAGTAGGCCTTCAGTCCTCTAGTCAGATCACATTGGACTTTCAAAATTCGGTCACAGAAAGCCAGACCACACCAAGTTACGGGGATAGAGACAGAGTATCACTCGCTGAGACAGAATCTACAATGCTCAGGGAAAGGAGGGACTCCGGAGTAGGTGCTTCACTCACAAGACCTAATCGGTAAGACTCATGGAACTGTGTTAAAATTACTGAAACTACACTGGTTTAAGTCTTCCATGAACTAAAACAAAAATGCTTTTCTTTTTCTTTGCTGTTTCATTTTTTATGGCATTAGGTTACGATGGCCCAGCTTTCAGATATCTCATCGCCTAAGTCACTCAGTGGCATCCCTGCAGATCACCAACCAGTCAGCAGGCCAGCTGAGTTTGTTGCAGAAGTTTTCTCTGCTGCGCCTTACTGCAATCATGGAGAAGTACTCCATGTCTAACAAGCATGGCTGGACCTGGTAAGATCCGCTTTCTCTACTCAACACAAATGGTGTGCTTCATGATAAATGACATATTTTCTTTATTAATAAAAGCACATTTAATTTCTTTGAACTGATTCTGTTTGTAACTGTATTTACTGAAATTATTATAGTAGTACAGTTATCTGTGTTTTTGTCCAGTACGGTATGAATAGGCCTTAATGAATTACTGTAACCAGATTCCCTTTTGGCTCACAAACTATTTCATGTTAAAGTGCTCATATTATGCTAATTTTTAGGTTCATAATTGTATTTAGAAGTTGTATCAGAATAGGTTTACATGATTTAATTTTCAAAAAACACTATATATTTGTTGTACTGCACATTGCTGCAGCTCCTCTTTTCACCCTGTGTGTTGAGCTCTCTGTTTTAGCTACAGAGTGAGACATCTCACTTCTGTTCCATCTTTGTTGGGAGTCGCACATGCTCAGTACCTAGGTAAGGACTACTAGCCAGTCAGAAGCAGAGTATGAGGGCGTGCCCTGACAGTACCTAGGTAAGGACTACTAGCCAGTCAGAAGCAGAGTATGAGGGCGTGCCCTGACAGTACCTAGGTAAGGACTACTAGCCAGTCAGAAGCAGAGTATGAGGGCGTGTCCTGACAGTACCTAGGTAAGGACTACTAGCCAGTCAGAAGCAGAGTATGAGGGCGTGCCCTGACAGTACCTAGGTAAGGACTACTAGCCAGTCAGAAGCAGAGTATGAGGGCGTGCCCTGACAGTACCTAGGTAAGGACTACTAGCCAGTCAGAAGCAGAGTATGAGGGCGTGCCCTGACAGTACCTAGGTAAGGACTACTAGCCAGTCAGAAGCAGAGTATGAGGGCGTGCCCTGACAGTACCTAGGTAAGGACTACTAGCCAGTCAGAAGCAGAGTATGAGGGCGTTCCATGCTAGCAGCTAGGCGAGCATTATAACGTGTGTTACAAAGTGACCACGTTTGTCTCTGAAGTAAAGGCTGGACTACAGTAGAGCTGTTTGGAGCAGTTTGTGAACAGTGTTTTCTGTTGGAGATGGTAAGTCCCTTTGGAGGGGGACTTTGGGCTTTTTCACTTTGTAAACCTATAACGTGCACAAAAAGATATATAACACAATCAAGGAAAGGGGAAAAAGCATAATATGAGCACTTAATGATATAATATGACTATATACTGTATATTGTGTGTAGTATTACGACAGCATAGTTTCATATTTAGCCAGCAGAGCAAGGTGTCAAAGATGTTGTGTTGATGTCTCTCTTAGGTCTGTGCCAAAGTTTATGAAGAGAATGAAGGTACCAGACTATAAGGATAAGAACGTGTTCGGAGTGCCTCTCATAGTGCATGTGCAGCGCTCTGGACAGCCGTTGCCCCTCGGCCTGCAGCAGGCCCTGCGCTACCTGAGGAGCCAGTGTCTTGACCAGGTCAGCCACAGTACACATCACGCTCTCAGGTTGCATTTGACTTGTATTTTCATATATGATGTACAGGGGCGGAGCCAGAAGTTGCAAACATTAGGGGATCAACCCAAACCTGGTGGGGGGGGCTATATAGCATTTACAGCAGCTATATGCACAGTTTTTCAAACCATTTGAAAATAAAATGCCTAAAAATAGTGTAGATCATTTGGGAAAAACATGATAGTTGCCAAGCAGAATAATCATCCTGTAGAGCCTACATGCTGTTTTATATCTAATTGTTCTCCAACTGTCTTCATTATTCTGAAACCAGAACACAACAGACGTGGGTAGTGTAGGAAGTTAGCATTAGAGTTAACAGAAATAAAAGCCCCAGAAGCCACCCCCTTGCTCCGCCCCTGGTGATGTAACAAATGGCTTTATCTAATGTGTATAATGTGGTCTAAGGTTTCATTGCACAATGACTGACACAGGTTGTAGGCAGATACAATAGTAGTATAATAACGATACAGTGAGCGGAACTGCTGTACAATGTAGTTACATATTGCTTCAACATAAACACCTGTGTTTTGCTTCCAGGTGGGTCTCTTTCGTAAATCAGGGGTGAAGTCTCGAATTCAAGCTCTTAGGCAGATGAATGAGAATTCCCCAGACAATGTGAACTATGAGGATCAGTCTGCCTATGATGTGGCTGACATGGTGAAGCAGTTTTTCAGGGATCTACCTGAGCCTCTGCTTACCAGCAAGCTGGGGGAGACCTTCCTCCATATCTACCAATGTAAGGACAATGATTTATTTTTGCTTGCCTTTTGTCCCATGTCAGCTTTTAATTGTAATTGTCTCACTTGGTTTTGTTTTAACTTGGGGAGCACTGTGAAATTGCACCTGAACTAACGTAGAGTACATGTGGCTGCGTGAGGATGCAATTTACAATCTAGTAAATGACCTTTGACAGTTCATGATTGCTTTTCTCTCTCCTATCACTATGTCCGTAAGGCAGAAATAATAGAAATCAATTCTATCATATGTGCAGATGTGCCGAAGGACCAAAGGTTGCAAGCTGTCCAGGCAGCCATCATGTTGATGTCAGATGAAAACCGAGAGGTGCTGCAGACACTGCTCTGTTTCCTCAGCGATGTCACTTCCTCTGTGGAGGAGAACCAGATGACACCCATGAACATTGCTGTGTGTCTAGCCCCCTCCCTCTTTCATCTCAACATACTCAAGAAAGACAATCTCTCACCAAGGTACTTTCCCCCGTGTTACAGTTAGTGACATGCATGCTTTCTATTAACTCCTGCATGATTATCTTCACCTATTACTCTATAAAGACATAAAATGGGTTACAGAGTTTGCTCAGCCCTCAGGGGTGCAGTTGATTGCTCTCTTTCTGGGCCACTTCTGGAAGGACATGGCACTCTTTTTAAAGCTCAGTGTTTTATGAGATCATGCTGTGTACAAACAAAGAAAAGCTGAAATGTTGAAATTGTTGCTAAAGAGATCAAAGGGCTTTCCTGCAGAGCGGAGGAAGGGTTTATATACTGCGTTTCGTGGGGATGTTGACCCAGGGACTCTGTTGGCCTAATACGTTTTCTCTCCACCTAATCCTCAGGGCCATGCAGAAGAAGTATGCCACTGGCAGACCAGACCAGAAGGATCTGAATGAAAACTTAGCAGCAACACAGGGCCTTGCTCATATGATCATAGAGTGCAACCGTCTCTTTGAGGTACAAGAACCTGTGGTTGGAGATAATGCAAGAATTTCAAGCCTGGATGCAAAAATCCACATGCCTCCCTCTGTGTTTATTTGCTGTGAATCCTACCTCATGCTTTTATACACCCATTAGATCCCTCATGAGATGGTTACTCAGTCGCGTAATTCCTACGTGGAGGCTGACTTGCATGCACCAACAATTGAGGATCTGTGCAAGCAGCTGGAAGATGGTGATGGAACCTACCAAATTCATATGGAGGGTAGACTTCAGAACACACTCAAAGAGGCCCGGGAAAAGTCCAAATACTGGGTGTCCTGCAGCAGCTCTGATAACACAGAGCTCTACTATAAGAAGGTTGGTGTTCTTCCTTTGATTGTGCAGTTAATTCGTTATTTTATACTGTATATGATAGAACATCAACATAATCACAATGTTACTTATCAACTCCCTAAAGGGACATGGGGGATCTTTGTTTCTCTTGTGCGCACGAGATACGAGAAACCAATCTAAGGCTAGCAAAATTATGCTAACAAAGTACTGCTGACTTTATGTGGCTTAAGGTAATATTTTACATTTACAGCATCAACAGTTACCTTATCATCTTTAAGTGTGTTGATGACACTATCAGGTACATTTAGTTGTGTTTTCAGGAAGATGAATATCTCCTCCTTGGCAGACATTCTGACTTTGGACATTTTAGGCCTTTATTGGATAGGATAGCTGAGAAGTCTTGAAAGGGGAGAGAGAGGGGGAATGACATGCAGCAAAGAGCCGCAGGTCAGAATCGACTCAAACATGGATCCACAGGTTAACATGATGGTTTTTGTGTGTCCTGTTCAGGTGGGAGATTGGAACCCTCTGAGACGCTGGCGAGTGTCTGTGGAGGTGGAAGCACCACCATCTGTAGTGTTGAACCGTGTGCTACGAGAGCGCCACCTGTGGGATGTGGACCTGCTGCAGTGGAAAGTGTGTGAGACGCTGGACAAGCAGACAGAGGTGTTTCAATATGTCCTCAATCGTATGCCCCCTCATCCCAGCAGGGACTTTGTAGTACTCAGGTGAGTGGTGATACAAAGAAAACACATCATTCTTTGTTTGGAAGTAGCCATTATGTCTTTTCTATTAGGGCACATACTCAATCTCTTTCTGTTTATTGAAGGTCATGGAGGACAGACTTACCCAAAGGCGCCTGCTCCCTGGTTTCTGTGTCTATAGAGCACCAGGATTGTCCTCCTGTTGGAGGGGTACGAGCTATAGTCTTGGAGTCCAACTACCTGCTAGAGCCCTGCGGCTCTGGAAAGTCCAGACTAACTCACATCTGCAGAGTGGACTTGAAGTAAGTCCCACAAGCATCTTATTAAAAGATTATGTCACTAACTCTTTTAGCAATTTTTCTTATTCTTAAAGCACTGAACGGTTTAGGGCCAAAATACATTGTGATCTGCTGCTACATTATGAACAATCTAGACCTCTCAGGTCGTCTGGGACAGGTCTGCTTTCTGTCCCCAGAGTCAGAACTAAACAGAAGCAGAGTTCAGTTTTAATGTACCACAATTACAGGGAGCACGGACCTGCTTGTTTTGCTTGTTGCTGATTGTGCTATACAAATAAAGCTGCCTTGCCTTTCCCTTTACTCATAAAATACATTTGCACAATGCATTTTTATATGTGATATTAGTTGCATTTTTAAGATAATTATTTGAAGCTCCTTGTAAATGCATGTACGCAATATTATATTAAATATACTGTTTTGATTTCAGGGGAAGGACTCCAGACTGGTACAACAAAGCCTATGGTCACCTTTGTGCCGCAGAAGCTGCCCGGATCCGCAACTCCTTTCAGCCGTTAATCACAGTCGGCCCAGAGACCAAAATCTGAACCTCTTTGTGTCTGCTCAGCCTTGAGATCAAGATTGAGCCTTTGAGTCACTGCTAACAGGCAGACACGAAGCATAGACAGGACCCCAGAACTAAAGCACAGTTTATTCCGGGTTTATTTCCAGAGTAGAAATGCTCTGAAAATGATGTTGATCTCCTCTGTACTTGCACAATGACTAGAGGACATCTTATAGGTGCTGAGCATAATTACGCAATGGGAAATTAATCATCCTGCCAATGTCCTCAGTATTAGGATTGTATTGACCTTGATGTTGCTAAACCTGTATATTATAATTATTATCTTTAATATTATTGTATTACTGTTTCTTTTATCTACAATGTCTAGGACATTTAAGCTCTTAAGCGCTTCTGGGAAGCTGTTATTCATTTCAGATTTAAAGCTATAATTATTATGATGTAGACTCAAATGTCTATATATACATGTGTGAATATACTGACCATGCAAACAAAATGTATATATTGTATATATGTGAAGGGCTAAATAGTACATATGTTAATATCCTATATATTGATTATTTCACTGTGTCAACCTTCCTGTAGTACACATGGTACTAAATTGTAAGCTGGTTTTACTTTGCTTCAGTATTGCCATTTTGGAATGGGTGTAATTTTATTCAACTTTGACCTCCCATGGTTGTGAAAAGAATGACTTAAGGTTTGACTTGATCATACCTGCTTAAGGGTACTGGATTGTGCAGTCAAGTACAAGACACATCATTTTTTTAATAAAACTATCAAAATTATAAAATGTTTGTATGCACTCATTGTTAATTTTCTGCCACATCAAAAAGACAAAACAAGACATTTTAAGACATTATTCAGTAATGGACATCTACTAACCTGTGAAGGAGTCTAAATAACTATTTTGGACAATTGATAAACTGTCAGTAATGCTTCTGTGAAGATGTTTATGTTCAACAATCATGTATACTACTCATATGCACTGACTTGTACTGACACAAACTCAATGCTCACTGATCTGGGATGAGAGGGACCTCTACTGGACCTTTAAAGGAAACACATCCACACGGGTGGATGGATTTACATGGATACCTTGATTGAGCTTTCAACTCATTAATAATGCGAACTTAACAGTGATTCAAAAGTAAAATCAAATGAAGATTGTAATTCATTTTGTCTGGCTTTTTCTTACATATTGTATGGAAAGGCAAACATTTGGGCTGAACACATAAACCTGGTTGAATGGTATTTTTATCCACTAGATGGCCCTTTCTGATCAGCAGCATAGTCATCTTTACTGTGGACACATTTTTTTTTCCCCTGAGACAATATTATTGGAATAAAGTCCCCTTTATCACAGGTATTTTGATTTATTTTCAACAGGTAGTGAGGGTGAGATAGATATCTACTGTTAGGATATCTTGTAGGAAAGTGTTCATGCCAATGCGGCAACTACTAGTTCCATTACTACTATTGTTTCAGGCCAAACTAAATCTATACCCATTTTGTAAGATACATTATGGTTGACGGCTTGAACAATGATTACCACTTGGTATCTATTCAAAACCCTAGTGAGATAAAGTTTGACCATGGCAGCTCAGACATGCTAAAAGTATATAAAAGGATCATTCACCAAAACCATTACAGGAAATAAGTGGATGATGCTGTTGCAGTCCTAACTGAAACAATCATTACATGAACTTGCCACAGGTTATTGAGCATGGATCTGCTCCTCTGATTCAGTTCCCTAGCCAATATAGTGTGTGGATGGCAAAGTGAAACCCCCTCCCTTGACCTCTTTTCAGCACTGGGTTTGTGGTTCTCATTGGAATGAGGACTAGCAGGTTTAACAGAAGGGATGGGAGGATAGGAGCAATTGAGTTAGACATTATTAGATAAGTGTTATGTTGGGACAACAGAATACAAAAATGCTAATAAGTATTTCCTTAAGGACACAGTAGCTATGAAGCAATTATGCCTAATTCAACCTAGTCTGTAAATGCCATTTGCTCATCCAAAGATATAGCACTCTGATTATTTATTTATTTCACAATAGCACATAAGACTACAGTGACATTAAAACAACCAGTATCACAAGATGAACTATTTAAATCACATTGGGGAGCAAGCTAAATAATCAAATTGCCAATTGCTCTGTATTGCATTAATACAATGTCATATCAAGTATAAAAACTGTACAGTAATATACATTATAGGACCAGTTGAAGCCTGACATTATATCTACCTCTTTGGAGCCATGCTGACACAGATCAGCTTAATGAGGTCATGGAATGCAAGCTCAGCTTCTGGCTGTAAGTCAGGACGATGGACAGGATTGTTGCCAAGCTGTCTGTTTCAGTCTCTTTTATATAACCACTGGAACCTGGTGTATTTTTGTCATTATTAGTTGTTAACTAATTATCTACGGTACATGCAAGTGATGTTTTGGTAATTTGTTTATTAAAAGTGAAAATAAACCTCATTATTCAAATTAATAATTAATTTAAAAACAAACATGTTTCTGGCCTGGAGATAAATAATAAAAAAAAGAATCTGTAAATGGAAACATGCATGGACAACAGTGGATGCAAACCAGGATCATTAAAAAAAACATTAAACACAGCAATTCATAAACTTCCAATATTGCCTGTAATTACCAGTTCAAAGTGATTTGTCAACGATCTGACCTTGCTACCAACTCACCAGGATCATTGGGAGAAAACTAAGGGAATTAATCTCACTGTAATAGGATTTGTTGATATGCTTCGCATATGACTATCCAGGGTCACCTTTGTGTCTTACAGACTGATCAATGTACTGTACACACCTGAAGCTCAAACTGTGTGTGATGTGAAACCATCATACATTTATGTGAAGAGAGGAAGAACTTGTAGGATAATAATAATAATTCAAGTCAGCTGTTTGCATAAGTGCAGGCACAATGTTCAAGTGTGCAATTCATGCATGGTCAAAAGTGTTGCAGCAAAGTCTCTTAATCAAACAATGAACCTATTGATAAAAGCCATAGTCAACACTATTTGCCATTAAAATAGAATAGAAATTAATTAACCTAATATCCATTTTAATACAATATTACATGTCCATACAATTTAGATCAAATTTTAATCTTTGGCTAGGCCCCAATAGACCAAAAATGCATAAGGTCTTTTCGTTCATGATAACAAATTGAGAAAACCTACTGAAGGATAATGCATTTTCTTTTTTTGATAATTTAATCTGTAAACTCAAGGGCCTATATATAGAAGAGTATAAACACAGGGCTGAAAATAGATGACACCACTTTGAAACCCTTCAGAGTAAGTTGGGCTAAATTAATATGCTCTGATGAGCCGTTGCAGTGGAAATATTTCATTTCTGATTGGATTGCAGGTGTCCCTTTGCAATTTCCCCAGAACAAACAAAGTTCTATCTTATTTTATCCACCCACACCAATAGGCGGAACTAATAATAACATTATTATTAATCATTCCATGTGTGCCAGTAGCTCACTACTGGGGCACCCAAATAGAACAAAGCCATTATTCATGTCATTAGGTAGGCTACACATGTGCTTGTATGACTAACTATAGTTCTAGTTAACTATTACAACTCGCATTTTGGATATTTATTTATTTAACCAGCCAATTGTATTATTTTTTATTTATTTATATGCATTCCGCCAGGAAACACAAGTCAGGTAACTTCCGGCTGCCATCTTCGTTTCGGAAATGAAACATTCTGGCTAATTCGCACACGGGAGACGCTTTCTGGCAGAATTGTAAGGTTTAGGTTACATTTGTGTGCCTTAGCTGTAACGATAATGTTTTTCGTTTTAGTTTAACTATCAACGGTAATTAATCTACCGGTTTGGCTTGACTGACTAACAGACTAACTTTATAAACATAGGCGTAGATGTGGATTGCAATATAAACCCACTGCTTATCTTCTGCTTGGCTATGTAATACCAAGTGACCATGTTTCAAAGAAGCACTCCGCTACTCCCACCTGCCAGGTGGATAGCACGGGGAAACGGCCGAGCTGCTAGCGGGGCTCCAACTCTCCAGCTCCATCATCGCAGCCAGCGCAGGCGTTGTGAGAGTGGAACCGCAGGCAGGGGGCGGCAACATGGCGGTGATTACAGCAGCACAGACACGGGGACGCGCATTATAGAGAGCGGCACTCTCACATGCACATAGCCACAGCGCAGGTCAGTTTGCTCAGTAACCGGCTGGCACCGACAACACACCAACACCGGACTCTCTAACCGAAACTCCCGAGAGTGGATTTTACTGAGAGAGAGAGTAATCATTTCTTGGTTGTGTTTTTGTTTGTCACGGCTTCGCGAGGGTTCCTCTCTTTCTTTTCTTGTTTTATGTTTCCTGAGCAGTGATTGGATTTATTACAAGGAGAAAGCGTGTAACTAGCTTCTGAAGCCGCCCGGTTTGGGTGGAAATGACAAGCGAGAGACCGCCGGTAACAATGCCGGGGATGTCGCTCTCGGACCGACAACCTCCTCCAGGTCACAGGCAACACGCGGCTGCAGTCTCCGCTGCCACCGGTGAGACAACGATGATGTCCGGTTCAGGTTCAGTGGTGCTCCCGGCTGGGATTATCAATCCATCGGTTCCAATCCGGAATATTAAAATGAAATTTGCAGTTGTCATCGGACTGATCCAGGTCGGAGAGGTTAACAACCGGGATATTGTTGAAACGGTGCTGAATTTGGTAAGTAAACGTTTTTTTTCCCCCCCAAGTCTATTGCTTTACCCTTAATCAGGAATGTTATTCAATGGCAACAACAACTGAATATAATGTTGACATATGGCTAAATAATGCTTTTTTAACATCGAGACTGTGCAAATGATTATTAAATTGTTTTCAGTAGCCTACTGATATAAGTGCCCCGGGATATGTGAGAGGAAACAGCTTAGCCTACATCCAAAAGTCACACATGCACACAGACAAGGTGGGTTGAGGATGAGGGCATAGCCTACTAATACAAAGCCAGTTCTCAAGTTTTCAGGTTAAACAAAGTCCCAACTTCCAGTGTTTGCTTGTAAATGAGGCACACTGGTGTGGATGATGTCAGTGAAGGTAAAGGGCATACGTGCTGGGATTAAAGCGCAGTGTGAGTGCTTTATAGCCTGCTGGTGCACACTTTATTTCAAACGGTATTTATGTTGAAATGCAGTGATGTAAGTGAGCAAAGGCAGGGGACATCTGCTGCTGCTGCTAGTGTTTGTGGGAGAAGTCAGGGGGCCTGGAGCTAAGGGCCCCCATAACATGCCAGGGATTAGTTTTTAGGGTGTCTTCTGGGAGCCCAGAATTGTTAGCATTGAGGATTCAAGGAGTGGCCAGTGTTTGTTGATAATTTGGTTAGTGCAGATCCTCAGCAGCGTGGTGAAAGCGATCCTTGATGGACCTGCTCCTAACTTAAGTTTGAGTATTTGTGGAAATGTAATGGTCATCTCCCTCTACCCAGATTGATACTGACCTAGGAGAGGTATTTTGTGTACAGCTTTGTTTTTTCTCCACTTTTTAAACAAGCCTGGAAAGTCCATTCTCATAATTCATTGTATGATTATTATTATTAGCCTATTATTAAAGCTGCAGCGAAGTGAGTCATCAAAGTAATGATTGTCAGAGTAATGTGGTTGGGGATTTGAGCCGATGGTATGCAGTTTCAACATGATATGAAGAGACTTTAGAGCCAGCCTTGACCATCTACAGGACTAGCACACCGGAGCCTGTTTGCAATAGTTGGCCTTCCCTTGTTAGCACACCAGAGATTAATTCCGACCTGTTCTGGCACAACAGAAATCCACTTTGTGAAGCAAGACAAATTGTAGCCCTTGGCATGTTCAGACATGAGAGTTAAACTGCCATAGTCTCCGACACCTTGCCCCCTCAAACTTTGCAGTGCTATTTCCACAGGAAATGTGCACACGGAATACCACACTGTTGTGTACACTGATGTTTTATTAACACTTAAAGTCTAGACAGTGCACCATCAAATTTAAATGTGCATGGATAATACAAGCCAGGGATGAGGGTGGAGGAAGCTGCCATGCAAACAAGCCTCCTGTCTGTAAGGTGCCATGACTACATGCATCTCTATGCTTATAAGTCCAGGTTATTTTTGAAATTCAGAGAGGGCCTGAAGATCCAGAAGGATTCGTAACTGAATCTCATGGGGTCCAATTTGTGGAGTAATGAAAATATATAATGTTTTTCTCCTCATCCAAGGAGCATCTTGGGGAAAAAAATGTAGTTAGATGTTCATACCAGCATCCTCTATCATGAAAAGGGTCTTATTTTATTTGTTATTGTTTGGTTTTGTTATTTCACTGCCGTTCTTGTTGAACTGCCTGCTGAAACCCTCCTTAGATGTTTGAGATGTGTTGATTTATGAAATGGGCCCCGGCCATCAGAAAGATCAATCCTAGTTGAAGTAAACACAAAACACCTTCAGAAGAAAAAGCAGCTCTGTACATACATACTTCACTCTGTACCAGAGTTCTTCAATCATAATGACATTACCTAATTAATGCATCATTCCTGTTCAGGCTCATGGGCTCTGGAGGCTGTCCAAACACATTACGAGTAAGAGTCAAAATATTGTTTCTCATACAGTTTGTCTGTTTATTTACAGGTTGACAGGCTGGCAACCAGTTTACATACACACATATGACAAAAATCCCAATAATATAAACATCAAAACATATTTTATTTTAATACTATAATCTCAACAGAATAATGTGCCCTCTTTGGCTTGAAATAGCCCGAAAGTTGTCAGCAACAATAGACTTACTTGGTACTTAGTTTAGTGTGTTAGATTTTAGATCATTAGGTCAAAATAGTGTCCCTAAGGTGTGAAACACTATGGTCATCAAGTAGTTTTTATGCTTTTAAGTCGAATCATCAGCTGCTGTTTTCAGCTGTTCGTAAGGTTAAGGCTGCACTTAACCTCTGACCATAAACTTAGGTCATACAACTAATCAAATTTGGCATAAGCAAGATGATATTGCTTGTTGTTTCTAACCATACAGCTGGAAACAGACTAGATTAGTCGAATACTCAGATGTGCAATTCACAGTAGTCACCCCCTTTGCGACCTGTCAGCTGACTCACAGCTTTCCAAGATGAGAAAATAAGAGTGGGTTTTTCTACTTTGCTAATTGTCACTTGGTATGAAAAACGAACTTCTCTGACAAAAAAAGAGAAAGTTTCATTAGTCAACATTTCAATTCCATTTTATTTATAGTATCAAATCATAACAAGAGTTCTCTCAAGACACTTTACAGATAAAGTAAGTCTAGACCACACTCTATAATTTACAAAGACCCAACAATTCCAGTAATTCCCCCCAACAGCCTGCATCTTCATGATCAAAGTCATGTATGATCTGATGGATAATGGAGAATGCTGTGAAATCTTAATCCTGACGTGGGAGTAACAGAGTTCTCATGTGCTGTGAACACCAGGTTGATGTAAACAAAAGCATGAAATGCACTGTATCCTGACTATCATGTCAGGTCAGAGTTATTGCCAAGCTTATTTTGGCTTCCTTAAAGTGATACTTAAAGTGGCGGAGTTGTGATCCACTTGAATTTAATACCAGTTGCATGGATTGGTGGTTATAATGTTTTAAAGGTGGGAAAAAGTATCAAAAAGAAATGTGTCAAACCACTGCTGCCTGCAACATAACCCACGTACCCACTATCCATTTGAATGATCATGCTCTACATCTTCATATTTTACCCAACTTAAAAAATATTGTAAAATACAGTTTGTTCGTAGCTCCTGCGGTTAGCTGGCTATGTTTGTAGGTTGCGACTACAGTTGATTATGCGTGTCTCAGGGGACTGCGTATGAAAAGCTTATGCAATTTTTGACAGATTTTGAGGAAAATATGAGTTTGGATACTACTGAGCGGGTAAAAAAAACAGGACAAGATTTTGCTGCAGGAGTGGATTGATACATTTCTACATTATGGATGTTGGAACTCATTTACAGAGCTAGCCTATGTAGATATGAAGTCAAGCTGACCAGAGCCGATGGTATGCTGGTACAATTTCAACATGATATGAAGAGATTAAAGCCAGAGCCTGTTTGCAATAGTTGGCCTCCCTCTTGTTAGCACACCAGAGATTAACTACGACCTGTTCTGGGACAACAGAAATCCACTTTGTGAAGCATAGGCCTATATGACTTACAGATATGACTTTAAAATTGGCTGCCTAGATATAAAGCACGCAAGCATGCTGAGATACTTTCAATGAGAAATTGACAGAATCTCAGTATTTTATGTCCCTACTGCTTTGTTAAATATATGATCACTAATAGTTGCCAAATTAATTATTTTCATTAGCTTAATGGTATTACATATGCTGCTACAATTATGTCAGGCACAATGATGCATATTGGGCTATGATTAGTAATCACTGATCCTTGTTGTTTCTGATTACAACATGCTTTTGCAATTTTACTGAATCAGAACCAAATAAAGAATGAAAAGCCCTAAGGTGGAACACATTTTTCACAGACCTATTGTTGTATCAAAGGCCTAATTAATCAGGATGCTGGCTTTTTGTATCGGGGTGATGTGACTGGAGAGTTGGCATACCTGAACCATGTGTGACTGCTCTACATCCTACTTCCCTTACATTGCATCCCCGCCTCCTCCACTTGCCTCCCTTCCTCATGTCTTAGTATGTCCAAAGAATTTCTAATAAGGGAAGAAGTTGCACTCTCTCGTTACTTCCGGCTTCTGAACTGGTTGCAGTTCCACCAGAGTTCCATATAGGGGGCGCTCACAGGCCAGTGCAGAATGAATGGAAGTCTATGGAGCTATACCCCTCAAAATCCACTTTTCTCAGGATATAATTTTTTGTCGAGTAATTTGAATGTTGCATTCGAAAGAGGAGGCTAAGAAAATACACACTGCTGGGTGTTAGATTTTTTAAAGTGGCTTTTTTGTTCTAAACAGCTTTTTAAAATGTCAATTACGTCATACACATATACGGCCAGAGATACTGCTTTACGGCAAGCTCTGAGTCGCTTCCTTTGTTCTCTCGAAGCATCGACAACACAGCTGACAGGTTAGACTCTCCCTGTTAATACAACACAGCTGACAGGTTAGACTCTCCCTGTTAATACAACACAGCTGACAGGTTAGACTCTCCCTGTTAATACAAGACAGCTGAAAGGTTAGACTCTCCCTGTTAATACAACACAGCTGACAGGTTAGTCTCTCCCTGTTAATACAGCACAGCTGACAGGTTAGACTCTCCCTGTTAATACAACACAGCTGACAGGTTAGACTCTCCCTGTTAATACAACACAGCTGACAGGTTAGACTCTCCCTGTTAATACAACACAGCTGACAGGTTAGTCTCTCCCTGTTAATACAACACAGCTGACAGGTTAGACTCTCCCTGTTAATACAACACAGCTGACAGGTTAGACTCTCCCTGTTAATACAACACAGCTGACAGGTTAGACTCTCCCTGTTAATACAACACAGCTGACAGGTTAGACTCTCCCTGTTAATACAACACAGCTGACAGGTTAGACTCTCCCTGTTAATACAACACAGCTGACAGGTTAGACTCTCCCTGTTAATACAACACAGCTGACAGGTTAGACTCTCCCTGTTAATACAACACAGCTGACAGGTTAGACTCTCCCTGTTAATACAACACAGCTGACAGGTTAGGCTCTCCCTGTTAATACAACACGGCTGACAGGTTAGGCTCTCCCTGTTAATACAACACGGCTGACAGGTTAGGCTCTCCCTGTTAATACAACACGGCTGACAGGTTAGACTCTCTCTGTTAATACAACACGGCTGACAGATTAGACTCTCCCTGTTAATACAACACAGCTGACAGATTAGACTCTCCCTGTTAATACAACACAGCTGACAGGTTAGGCTCTCCCTGTTAATACACGTGCTAGAAAGGGGTTTGCTAATGTTTTAAAGACCACACTGAAATATTCACTCTGACATTCTGGTTCTGCTTTGGATGCCGTCAAGTGGGATCTCTGGTCGTAATCAGTCCTTCACTGACCAATCAGCATTCATTAGCAGAATGCTAGTGTGTTATGAGCAACAACAACTCAACCTGTAAGAAATCGAAAGGACACAAGTACTCGTTCATTCAACTTTTGACCTATAATCCATGTTGAACTCGCAAAAACGACAATCGAATCTGAGATTTGTCAACGACAATCAGGCGAAAGAGACAAATGTAGCCATCTAGCTCCATAGACTCCCATTCATTTTGCACTGGACCGTGATCACCCCCAGTGGAACTCTGGTGGAACTGTAACCAAATTCGGTACAATGGGGCTGAATAGGGAGTGGAACGGCTTTCCGTAGACCGACTTTGCTATGTCCCACCAAGGAAGCACGAGAGAGACACGAGGAAATCATGGCGGGAGAGAGTAAACAAGGAAATGTGATTTTTAGAGGGATGAGACGTCCTTTCCTCTGAAGCGTATGGGTGGAGTTAGCAACCCTTTCAGCTGCACGGCTTCCAGGAAGGCTGCTCTCGTGTATCCTCGCTTATAGCTCCTCAGGGATCCCTCCTCGCTTATAGCTCCTCAGGGATCCCTCCTCGCTTATAGTACCTCGGGGATCTCTCCTCGCTCCTCGGGGCATAAGTAAGAGCTTTGAGACGGTCTTCACGAAGGAGGGACAGAACAACTTGTGGTTCAGCCAAGGACCGAGGAGCTGTCGAATAAGGGAAGTGAGATGCACCTCTTGTGTCAGCAGAGTGCACTGGATTTTTGCTGATTATCTGTTTTTAATAGGCCACTCAGCCCTTAATAATAAACTTGAAATACCTAGGAATCACTTACCTAGAAATTCTGTTTATGCATTACTAAATCGCTTTCCCACAGACACTTATGTACCGCACCAGCGTGTCAGGGAGTGGGTTGTGGTGGATGATTAGGGGTGCACCGATCCAATATTAAGATCGGATATCGGTCCCGATATTGAGGAAATAGCTGGATCGGGGATCGGAAAAATTAACAGATCCACGGGCCGATCCAGTTTTGTTAGTTTTTTCCTCTCTGTCGCACGTGTGTCGCATGCTGGAAGAGATGAGTGTACAAATAAATAAGAATTCAATACATTACATCTATGTTATTTTGTCTTAGATAGGAAAGTAATGTTTAGTTAGGAAAGTCTGGTGCCTTTAGTCTCTTCCACATGGTGGAAGGAAGGTATAAGGTGGAAGGTACATGCAGTGTATTATTAATTCAACAACGGTATCGGTATCAGGTATCGACAGATGCACAAAGCCCAGGCATCGGTATCGGGACTGAAAAAGTCGGATCGGTGCATCCCTATGGATGATGGGCCTGTCTGTGGTTAGGTTTGGGCAACGAAAGTCTTGTGTTTTATGTCACTGCAAACTCTTTCTCTATTAAACCAAGACCATGATCTTTCCTGTGCAAAGTGCTGCTAGTGACCAAACCTATTAGGGGTGTGAATCTTCACTGGCCTCATGATTCGATACGATTCAACATCCCGATGCACCACCTCCTCAAATTAATTATATATTGCTACACATGGTTTTCTTCAACCATTTCCAGCAGTCAGATATATCTCCCATTTTTATTGTATCTGCTCTTAAAAAGACACTTCCTGAATGTAGCAGAGTTCAGGAAGAGTTGTGTGTTCAGACACAACAGACAAAAACAGAAAAAGCAGCACACTGAAAATCAACAAGCAATATCAGTAGGCAATAATCGATTATTGTCACTGCAATGATTCATTTCAACACCCCTAAAACCTATCCATAAACGAAAAACAAAGTTTTAATAATGCTGCACAGTAAGCGGATTATTGTTTTTTTGGATAATTTGTCGAAAACCAATGAAATATGTTGTCGGATATCATTTTAATGATAAGTTCAGTGTCACTGATTTTTTTCAAGCAGCTTACTCAAGAAGTAATCCTGTTGACATTACATTTCACACCAAATCATATTTGGTGTTGTAAATTAGTCGTATTTAAACATAATCTTTAGGAGTCAGGGTTGCTAGGAATCTTCTTAGATGGTAAACGTTGCTTCTGTATTATTGTGGAATATTTTTTGGAGCCAGTACATTTAACAAGTAGTTTGGGGTTCTTTGTGAACAAAGGGTGAGAAGACAGGCTCTGTTGATCTCAGAGGAATCTTTAAATCCTCTGTTCTCCAGATTTGAGAAGCTACATTCTAGCAGGCGCTACAGGATGCCTCTGACTAGTCATTTGTCCCACAGGCAGGTGGCTTGCTCACTTCTAAGACACTCCATTTGTATCTTCTCTCTGTATTTTATTACAGTTGTGCGTATTTTTAGTGGCATGATGGTAGCAAGGTGTCAGCTCAAAACTAGAAGCGCAGCTGTCCAGTCTGCTAGTCGTGGAGTTTCAATTGTCTACTTGTGGATATAGGCTACTGTTCATAGTCCAGATACACACTTTTAGCTGGATTGAGGGCTCTAAATTTGTGTGACTGCTCTCCAGACTTGGTGTCAGCACTATTTGCTCTGAACAGGACTTTGCCACTCAGCCAGTCATGACCAACTTGAAGTACCTAGGAGTCAATCTTGTTACTTAGAAATTCTGTTTATGCATTACTAAATCACTTTCCCAATCACGTCAAATGTCATTGCTGCCTGGATTTTGTTTAGAGGCAACATTTTATCTTGTTTTGAGTGAATGAAGTGACACTTAAGTACCGCACTAGAGCGTTAAGTTCAGATATTTTGTCGAAAACAAATGAAATGCGTTGTCCGATATAATTTTACTGAAACGTTCAGTGTCTTATTTTTTGTCTTTTGCCTGATATTTTAATATTTTTTCAAGCTGCTTACTCAAGAAGTAATCCTATTGGCATTACGTTTAGTTGTATATAAGAATTGTTTAGGAGTCAGGGTTTCTAGGACGTATTTAAGATGGTAAACTTTGTTTCTGTGAGATTGTGGATTGTGTTTTTCGAGAAATGTATGTTACATTTATTTGCCTACTAACTAATAGCTTTTACGGAAGCCAAGTACATTTTTCCCTCATCCCTCATTAAAAGTGTCGTCATAGAATATATACCTGGGGCCTGTTTCACAAAACCAAGATAAGGGATTAAGCCGGGATTTCCTCGTTATCCTGGATGAATTTAGCCTTGACTCGGTTTCACGAAAGCGGAGGCAACTAAATTACCATGGAGATTTATTCTGTGCAGCTAGCCTGCTCCCGACCAGGCTAACAGCCAGGCTAACAGCTAGCCTGCTCCCGACCAGGCTAACAGCCAGGATAACAGCCAGGCTAACAGCTAGCCTGCTCCCGACCAGGCTAACAGCCAGGATAACAGCTAGCCTGCTCCCGACTAGGCTAACAGCCAGGATAACAGCCAGGCTAACAGCTAGCCTGCTCCCGACTAGGCTAACAGCCAGGCTAACAGCCAGGCTAACAGCTAGCCTGCTCCCGACCAGGCTAACAGCCAGGATTTATTTAATCCTGGAGCCTTTTCTGATCCCCCACCAGTGGTTTTACCTTATTGTTATCACAAAAATACAACAGGTGCATATTGCTGTTCATTTAAGTACTGTTATTAGCCTATTTAAAGTTGTGACCATTATTTTTATAATAATTATTCATGTGACAGACAATTGTTACTGTTATATTGCTGTATGAAGACTGCTGTTCATATTGTTAGAAGTTTGATGAATATATTATGACAGTTGTTGCGATAATTAGAAAAGGCTGATATAATTTCAAATGTGTTTTAAATGAAGTCTGTTACTAAGGGCGATACATACAATGCTGTACATTTCTATAGTTGACCAATGCACCTTGAATTATTTTAGTTGATTCATTTTTTTTTTTATTCTTTAACAATAATGATCATGTTTGTTCCTCTTCCATGTGCATTGTATTTGGCATTCTTAGCACACAATCTGTGTTGTTCAGTAAACTGGGATTATAATTTGGGAGGACTGTACAATTTAAAGAACATATCCTAATTGTACAATCCTCCCAAAGTATAGTCTTAGTTCACTGGACCAGTAACTATCTAGTGATGTAGGCTACTGGACATTCATGTAACAACAGGGGGAGGACACCTCAATGGTTTCTGACCTTATATTCTGCTGGGGGGGAAATAACTGATGAATATACTCTGTTCCATTCATGTCTAAGTCCATATATACAAGGGAGCAAGGCATATATATTCGGCCTCTATAAAAAATAAAAGAAACGCGAGAAAAAGCGTGGCACATAATAGGCTAGCGGATAGACTGAATGATAGTCTAAAAATATGCATTTATGAACTACTGCTCTTAACTGAAACCATTCACTGAGTCACTGTCATTTGCAAAAACGAACAGTTGTACACTTTGCATTAAAAGCGAGCAGTGGAAGTTAATATGACTTAGGAAATTTATATTTTAGTCCATGAGAGAGAGGGAGGAACAGAGTGAAAGAGATATTTACGCATCGTATTCTAGCGTTGTAGAAAATTGATCTTCATGGTAAATTTCCTTAGTAACATTAGCTTCTGCTTACTTTTAAGGCAAAGAGTACAACTGATAATTTGTGCAAATGATTTGTAGCCTAATCCTTGAATGGTATGATTATGACGGTTTCAATTCAGAGCAGTGGTCAGTTAATGTATATATTTAGGCTGCTTACGCAGTCGGTCCGTGATCTTCTGCTATGCTTTCTCTCGCTGTTTCTTTTATTTTTATACAAATAAAGTGTTTCATGTCATCATACTTCCACAAGAAGCTGCCGCTCACTCTGTATAAAGTATGAACAATGCTATTCTCCATTTTAGCATCAGTAAATCTGTTATTGGCCTCGCGGTCTTTTGAGGAAAGCCGTGGACGCGCATCTATCTGAATTACTTCAGCCTGGCTCGACCTAGTTGCTCCTCCTCAGCCTGGCTTTCGTGAAAAAGCACCAAGCCAGGCTGCACAGATTAGACTAGCTCAAGCCTCGCTTTATCAGTTATCCTGGATGTATATATTCTACTTTTGTGAAACAGGCCCCTGGTAAAGTAACCTGAACATTAAATATAGGAGCAAGGTGGCGAGGCTCATTGTGGCCAGTAAATAAATCAGATGGCCACAGAGCCAGTTTGGGGTTCTTTGGGAACAAGGGGTGAGGAGAAGGGCTCTGTGCATCTCAGAGGAACCTTAGGCTACAGCTTTTATTCTCCAGATTGGAGAAGCGCTACAGGATGCCTCTGACTACAAAGAAATACAAAGCCATTTATCCTACAGGCAGGTGGCTTACTCACTTCTAAGAGACTCCATTTAAATCTTCTCTCTGTATTCTATTACAATTGTGCAGTAGCTAGCTGTCAGCTCAAAACTAGAAGCACAGCTGTCCAGTCTGCTAGGCGTTTGTGCAGTTCACATTTTTTCCCCCATGAATATACTGTCCATAGTCCACAAGACATACTGTTAGCTGGCTTGAGGGCTCTAAATTGCTAATAGGTATGAATGTGAGAGTGAGTAACTCCCTGTCTGACTGAGTCAGCCCAAGTGATGGACTGGCGCTCTGCCCAGAGAGTTTTTGTCCCCTGCCAACTGAATTCTAGGATAAGCTCCAGCTCCCTGTAAGTAAAAATAAGCCGAACGATAATTAAAGAATGTATATTTGGGACCGTAGGTAAAGGGGGGGGGGGGGGTATTGGGATGCAATACCGGGCATATATGCTGCTTAACAATAATGGGAATTTTCTGCTTGGATTGTTGCATCTGAAAAACAGATATGACAACAGTATGTTTTTGTTACAGTGCAGTCACAAAGTGTGTTGAGGTTGGGGGGTCTTTAGATGTGGCCCCTTAGATCATCCTGCCTAACACTGCTCGTCATCCCAAGGTCCACATTATAAACCAAAGGTGCTGTCAGGGTCCCAACGTTATAGGACTGCCTTCTGCAGGAAGTTTGGCATATTGCTATAAGTTACACCTATGTATATAGTTTAGTGTATGTTGTTTTCTTCTGCTTTGTTTTGATAAGTTTGCTCTTTGGTACCTCCTCCTTCTTGTCAGACCCTGGTAGATAGTTCTGCAGCAAAATCTCAGATTTTCTCTGTTTGATGTTCTCTTCATCTCTGTTATCAGTTGTTTTTATCCAGATATTTTAACGGGTAAAAACCAGCAGGCATCTTTCACATTCCTTCTGTTTAGAAAGTGTGGACTTCAATCTGGTAGAAATAGAAGAGTTGGGGAACTCGCTTTATATCAATCACAGATAAATAGTTTTGTTTAGCTGATGGCTTAAGGGAAGACTTTCCATCTCCTGCTCTTTGAAGTTTGTTTTCGTTCTTCAGAAGCCATCAAAAATTCATGTTGTACCACATTGAAAGATTTTGCCAAGCTGGCAATTCACAAAGATGTTTTGTCTTTGTAGCAATTGAAAACTGTTTATTGGGTAAAAGCTGCCCTAAATTAATTAACTTTTGTTTCAAAGTGTTGAATGAAAATCAGTTAAACCATAGCAAAGTGAAACCTTTGAAACCTTTGCTGTCAAGGGACAATCAGTAAATCTGGAAATGCATAATAGATGAAAGACTGTTTGACCTAAGCTGCTTTCAGGTGTGGTTGGCCTTCACTGTAAGCGTCCCGCTGCTGCTGTTGCACAGTCTGATCAATCTTGGATCGATATCACCTCTAGGCACTGGTACAGTGTTGCAAATGTCACAATGTTGCAATTTGTTTTTGTGTCACTCTTGAAACATTATGGAGTGGGTCCTTGCCTTTTGTTTGGCTCTTTACTGCAGACCCACTTGACGCATGCATAGGCTGTGTGGCATTGTCTTTAGCCATTCTATATAATTGAGTGACACTTTATTTTCCTTTTGAGGACATGTAATCAGACGTAGACTTTTCTTAGGGACTTTCTTAAGAACAAATTTAAGAAAAAAACTTTGGAAGATATTGGTGAATGAGGCCCAATGATCTATATTTATTCCATCACCTGGCTCTATACTTGTGTCCTGCTGAAATGACCCTGTCCAAAGGTTTTTCTGTGGAAAAAAAAAAAAATATACAAACTTGCTAAACTTGACAAATGCTACTGATATTTAAATACCATATCATACCACCAAACAACTCTGGGTTATTGATCTGAACATTGGGCCTCATTCACCAGTCGTTCTTAAGAACAAATTTGTTCTTAAACCCCACTTGCGCAGTTTTCACGAAGATTCTGGCATTCACCAGTGTTTTCTTATTTGGGATTTGTTCTTAGGTAAGAACAGAATCCAAGCACACTCGAGCACTCTTACGCACAATTGAGAGCTGACATGTTTGCCCAAAATAAGTAGTTATACCGTTTTCATCCGTTGTAATTTAAAATATTAATATTTTATTTTGTAACTAATTATTTTCATTATTTTACACATAATTATTATTATTATTATTTTTTTTTTTAAGTTACTTTTTTGGGGGCTTTTCCCTTTATTGTACAGTGACAGTGGATAGACAGGAAAGGGGGAGCGAGATGGGGGACGACACGCAGCGAAGAGCAGCAGGTCGGATTCGAACCCAGCTGCAGGACTCTGCCAACGTGAGGCGAACGCTCTTACTGGGTGAGCTAGAGGCCGCCCCACACATAATTATATGTTTGTTTGTTTTAATAAATTCACACTACATTTACACTTCTAGTTCACTTGTAAAGCACTTTGAATTGCATTGTGTATGAATTGTGCTAGGCCTATATACTTCATCAGTTCTGCGCCCTTCTCCAGATACAGCATTCACTGCGTGAGTAAATGCCATAGACTGTTACTGTTGTACCAACGGTCTATGGTAATTGCATTCCATGCATCGGTTTTATTTGCTGCTTAGTATGCACTGCTGACGCTACTAAATATGATGTCTCGTTTTTCATTAACTTCTTGCAGCAGTACCTCCACTTTAGAATTAAGAAGTTTTTCTTTCTTTTGGAGTCGAGGCCTTCACAGTCTTTACCACGTCTTTTTCGACATCTCTCTAAGTGTGTACATGGCCCTGCCATCTCATGCCCTTTTATGGGAATTAACGGGGCGTTTACCTATGCTAAATAGGAGCAACGGGCACGAGCTTTCAAATTACGAAGACATTGGGATTCATCACTCTAAGAACACGCCTGCGAACAATTCTGCTGTTTGAGAACACGTCATGAATCGGACGTAGACTTTTCTTAGGGACTTTCTTAAGAACAAATTTAAGAAAAAAACTTTGAAAGATATTGGTGAATGAGGCCCAATGATCTATATGTATTCCATCACCTGGCTCTATACTTGTGTCCTGCTGAAATGACCCTGTCCAGGTCCAGAAAGGCTCTTGTGGGTCAATGACTTACATGGATTAATTAGAATATCACGTAAATGCTGCTATGTACCTGAGATAGGACCCAGTTTAATACAGGCTCTGCTGTACAGAATTAACTCTTCAACATTCATCAGGAATAGCGGTGTTCACCTTCACAGATTCTTTACTAAACCTTTCATATGTTCCAGTTTGAACCACACGCATCGTAGGGGCCTACAGTATGCTAAAATGGAGCCATCCAATTTCTGCCAAGAGCAGTGTCCTCTGATCTACTCCTGATAATCTTCTTAGGATTTGAGGGAAAATTGAAATTCTGATTCTGTGCAAATTTGTTTTGTTTAAAGGTGATTTAAACTGAACTGTTGATTGATTCAGGGCCCATGCTGATATGCATTTTCTTGTCCTCAACTAAGGACATAGTGAAGGACTGCATTATATTATTTAGAGCATTTTCTGTATGCTGCCATGGTTTTTTTCTCTGCTATCTAAGCACAGTTGCATTCTTAAAATGTTTTTGATGCCCTTGATCCATCTTTTATTTTATGACTTAGGTCTTTTATATAACCTTTTTTTTTAATCATCATCATACACATTGTTTATAGAGTGTTCTATAGATAATCTTTTGTTGTGGAGGAGTTTACCCTTGTACTCACCACTCATGCTACTTATTGGGTTACTACTGTATCCCTACTTGGCAAATTAAAACAATTCTACATACATTATTATTATCTTTCCATTGTTCACTGTTTGTAATGTTGCCAAAATAGGAATTTAGGCTAGAGTTCTGTAAGACAGCTGCCTCTAATGCTGTTGGGTTTAGACCCTGTATGGTTTCTTTGATAACCAACAGCCAGTGCCCTAAGGACATGCTAAAGAGAGAGGCTAGGTCAAACGACTGCACAAAGGCCATGGATGTATTTTCTCTCTGTTCTCCCCCTTGGGCCTTTCTCTTTTCCTGCTCATCCCTCTAACTCGTTCATTCAGTGTTACCCCGGAGAGATGCTTATGGTATATTATTTGGCTGCTGCCTACATTTTTGTCAGGGTGCGTTATAGGGCTTTGACTTTTGCCCAAAAATAATATTCGAAGTTCGTTTGTTTATTAATATTTGAATATATTCGCCTGGCGGTTCACACCAGACGTGCATTTCTCCGCGCCGGTCACAAAGCGTTGCCCGAGTGTGTGAGAGAAGAGATGCAAACACAGACAAGGCTTTACAAAATATTTAGGCTATGTAACGCAACATCAAACTATATCGATATAAACGGTGTTGTCTCATCTCATATCGTCTTTGAAAAATATATCGATATACCTAAAAAGTCGATATACCGCCAAGCCCTAACATACATACATGCACACCCACTAGACTGAGCTGAAGGTTGTTGTGTTAGTGACCTTACTCAGTTTTGATCCGTCTGTTCACAAAAAACTACTGATATTGATATTTCCCCTTTGCATTGAAATGACATTCCATTGATGCTTGATCTAATTTGGCGTCACTCTTCCTCCACCAATCTCGTGTGTGTGTGTGTGTGTGTGTGTGTGTGTGTGTGTGTATGTATGTGTATGTATGTATGTATGTGTATATATATATATTCCATTCCTTCCTCAGAGGTGAGTCTATTACAAACTTGACCATTGTACATGCTGGACTTTGGGTTACCAGTGCTTAACATTTTTATAAATATGAATGAATTCTGTCTCATTTCACTCATTGGATCTAGATAACCTTTTAACTTATTTTTGAATGGCATTTGTTAGATTATATTTTACATGGCAACAGGATCGTAACCCGCTTTAGCTCCACATACAACACATTAAGGGCCGTCCACACCAAGAACAATAACTATATACTGTATGTAAAATCCCAGGGACAGCCGCCGGTCAGACTTTTTCTGGTTCATAAAATGTACCCACATTCGCGAATATGTAGGATATTACTACAGACATTCCTGTAATAGTACATTGCAACGTCTGCTGTATTATGTATTATTACCAGCTGGAGCATGCAGTGCGTGCTTGACGTTGCTGTTTCCAGAATGTTATTGTTCAGCAGTCTGGATGCTCACGTCGTTATAGTTATGGTTATAATTATTGGTCTTGTGGTGGACAGCCCTTTAGCATTACTAAGTGGCAGTCAGTTACCTAGCCACTGTTAACCAGCCCTGTTTACACTAGCCAGGGACAAGTGTGTTGGATCAGCAGCAGCAATGTGTATACTCAGGCTTACTCCCAGGTGGATTTGGTTTTGGCAGTCAACCAACTCCCAGCCTGGGTGTTGATGTGTTGTCGTGGCCCTTGCACACACATGCTCATTTCTATGGAGATGAGCTGCATCCGTGATTAGGCAAACATGCCAAGTCATATTGCTGCAGCAGGGTGACGGCCAGTTACTGCAGCAAAGTGTTGTCAGTAGGACTGAAACTAACAAATATTTTCATTATCGATTAAACTGCCATCACTGTGTGGTACGAGAGCTGCACCACCTCCAACTGTAAGACCCTGCAGCTCATAGTGAAGGCTGCTGGGTGGATCATTGGTGTCCCACTCCCCTCACTCGTGGACATTTACCAAACCCGCCTCACCCGCAAAGCAACCAGCATTGTGGGTGACCTCAGCCCCCCCTCAAACAGCCTTTTCAGCCTCCTGCCATCATGGGAGAAGGTACCAGAGCATCCAAGCCTGTTCCACCAGACTGGCGAACAGCTTCATTCCCCAGGCAGTCAGGAAGCTCAACACCCTCCCCTCTCTCCCTCCTCCTCCCCTCTGCCCCCCCGAAACTTGGTACGTAGCATCTCCAGACCGACCTGACAAAAAGTTATCAAAAGAATCTTTATCGGATAAAAATTGCACAAATTATGCACAAACAAATTTGTGTAGCTAACTATGAAAATACCAACTTTGCCATATCTCGACCAAAATAAATGTTATCAACGCAAAACTTAAGATTCTTGTTTGCCGTGACCCTCTTACGGTGGCCCTGAAGTGCAAATCACAACAGCAAATCATAAAACGCAACGGCAAATCATAAAACACAACGGCAAATAGGAAAACACAACGGCAAATATGAAAACACGACAGCAAATATGAAAACACTTCAACAAATCATAAAACACAACGGTAAATATGAAAACACGACAGCAAATATGAAAACACGACAGCAAATATGAAAACACGACAGCAAATAGGAAAACACGACAGCAAATATGAAAACACCTACTTTTAACAGAGAGACTGTCTGTCCAATCAGGAGGCTCTGTCCTCTGCTAGATAGGCCCTACTTTTTCCGGTAGAAGTTATTGCCGTTTTGTTTTCATATTTGCTGTCGTGTTTTCATGTTTGCTGTCGTGTTTTCATATTTGCTGTTGCGTTTTTCTATTTGCTGTTGTGATTTGCACTTCAGGGCCACCGTACCCTCTGGAGGTCCCCCACACATTTTACGGAAATTGGCCACTAGGGGGCGCTACAAGTACATAAAGTTTATATCTCATGAACAGCTCATCCGATTTTTCCAAAGTGGGTGTGGCCTATGGGACACTTACACTAATGTGAGCAACTTTAAATTAACAGGGTAGATGTACAATGGGTCATGGACCTCACATACCAAAAATTACACATGTGGACCACTAGGTGGCGCTATAATGACGTCAAACGTGTTTTTGCCTTTAACTCTCACAATACACACCAACATTAGAAAACCTTACATCCATGTGTTCCTTGAATCAAGCTGAATCACATGATATAGGC